>NC_135497.1:84886355-85110731 GCF_052857255.1 Amblyomma americanum | reverse complement strand
ACCGGGGGTTTGACACTTGCTTTCGATACATATATCCTGGCATAGCCGAGCTAAGCCACTGCCATTTTTATGCTAAGTGAAGTATCCAATACATTTTATTCTGTCAGTTCACATTAATTTCCTCTAATTTTTAATTATATCTGAAGTTTGTTAATCCATGCATTAAAACGTGTATTGTTTGCGTGCGATGTTCTTCAGAGTGACGAATGTGGTTTGTGACGAATGTGACCTTGTGGTTTGAATGAATGAACGCTTCTGTATTCTAGCTGTCGTACAAAGTTCGATGCCAGCTGTCCAAATTTGAGCCAGATTCGCATTGCGTTGCTTTTGTGATCATAGTGTACTACAATGTCAGGTGTCCCACTTTACAATTCATGAAGCCATCAGCCACGCCCGCATTCAGAGTAAGCATATAATGTGGTCCTCCGCGAATCACAATGAGCCCACAAAATGACGATGATTTGATGATAACGATGGATTATGGTGCTTTTGTTTACTCAAGTTCGGGTAAAAAACCTATTTCCCAAGCATTTCGCCCTATAACAGTTAAGCACAAGACCAGGAATATTCCCGGTCGATACCCGAAGGCAATTGGGATCATATTGCCACGAACTGATGATTATGAAATTTCATGGCTCAAGGGGCATCTGTGGCCAAAGAGCGCCATGGCACAAGGTTTTTCTTTTTCTCAAGGTGGGGCCAAAGACCCATTTCCCTAAAGAAGCCGAGCACCAGGCAAGGGGAAGCTTGTACCCATTGTATCACCGGTGGGTACCCGGCGGCACTGTGGATCGAACCGCGCAGTACCCCCATGCGAGCCGGATGCTCAAACGACTAGGCCACCGCTACTGTTTTAACATTTAAATAACATAACTTCAATTATCTCTAAAATGGTAAACTAACCTTGCAAGAGCACGCAGGCCTGCTAATTGTGAAAGTGCACAACTTTGGCAACACTGTTAGGACCGGACCGACAACGAGGGCGACAGCACTCACCTTAATTTTTACGCCGTGTTTTCGGTGTTTCAGGAAAGACTTAAGTAATTTTCGAAAGTAGTCTTTTGGGGGTAAAAATATGGCTTTTGCGGCATAGTATTACCAGTGTTAGTGGACACCAGAAAACTGGTGAATCGTCTTAAGTGAGCTGATTAACTAATTTCTGATAGTTAACTTTTTAATTATACCAGTTGGGCAACTTGTCGCAGTTACAGATTTGTAGCCAGTCGTTGCTAATAGCCGTATCAGTTTTTAGAATTTCGGAAACGCGATTATCCTAGGTGCTATGGCCCAACAAATTTTGGCGACATATAGCGCCAAAACGTATGCTCTTTCGAAAATCATGCAGTCAAAGAACCTCTCCAGTGCACGTAACGAATTGAAACGCCAATGGCTCGGTGTGTAGAGAGAAAGGTAAGATGGTGTCGAGAGACAGCTTCGAGGTGGATGAGCATAAAGCGGGAAAAACGGGCTTTATAACCAATTGTTTCATGACCCGTGGTGTTGTAAACGTAAGTAATGAGGGGAAGCACGTCGTCCCTTCGCCTTCCGTATACGTATAGACCGTGCCGATTACAAAAAGCGATTTCTAAGTAAATGAGGCGCCTAACTCTACTGCGAGATCGCACCGAACTAAGAAAGCACGACAACTAACGTTGTCTGCGCACTTTGGTGCGCGGAAGTTATTACTCTCAGGTGACAGGTATTTTGGCTTGCAAAACAAGCAGTGCCGAAAAATGGCCGACACAACGAAAACACGTGGACGCGAATATAGAGAGGCCCGGCCACGTGAACTGCACACCCCTCCACCATGGCGCCTCTTTCTCTTTTCCTCCGTTCACTTCGCCCTCATCCTTCCCCTGAGCTCGGGGCACCTATAGAGGTTATATGTTCTCACTCACACACGCACACAAAGATCGCTTGGGGGGGGGGCGAAGAAAGGGGATAGCACAGCGCTATAACTGGCTTAGAGTCACTAAATAAAGACTTAGAGTACCGTCACTGCAGCACGGCGGTAAGCAGGGGCGGCCATTTTGTTGTTTATCACTGTTGCCAGATTGCCGCTTCGGCGACCTCGCCGCTAACTTTGGCCCGGCCATTTTGTAAACAACGCTGTTAGCCACCCTGCGCTGCGGCGGGGATCGTAGCCGTACGGCATGGAGCCGCTCAGATGCAAACGGTACAGCTGTTGCCTTCAGTTTATGCTTTCGTCGTGCGGAGCTGAAATGCTGCGAGGCGCGGAATCCCTGGTCACTGAGTCGGTTACCGGCAGCACTCGCAGCGTCGCAGCACTAGGACTACCACAGTTGCCCGACTGAAAACGCATAAGCCACAAAATGGCAGCCCCCATGAACCGTCGCAGTGTAAACAAATATCACGTGATGCAAACTGACCAATGATCGTGGCGGCGGCACAGAACAATAGGAGAAAAGAGTGCCGGTACTCTAAGTCTTTATTTAGTGACTCTAAACTGGCTCATTGAGAGGCACCTCAACGGCACTGTGCAGGGGGAGGGGTGTGTATAAAGATAGTAGAGGGGAGGCGGGTCAGGGAGGAGGAGGAGGCAAGGTCAAGGGAAGGGCACCGAACCCAGTTCACTTCCAGGTGGTTTCACTGGAGGGGGCGTAGTTTAGCACGAAGGTTCGCTTTCTCGGCGAAGGTCAGCACTGCACGGAGGGCGCGGCACACAGAAGATGTCGGGCCGGACAGGAAGAGAAAGTGTTCCAAAGTTTCGGAGGCGAGGCCCAGTTTTTGGTAGGAACACTTTAGGGTGGAGCGGGCACTGGTGAGTCCCGCACACTCACAGAAGAGATGACATAGGGTTTCACAGCCCCCACACATAGTGCATTGGTCACTGGTGAAGCCACGGAGACGATGGAGGCGTTCGGCTGTCCATACACATCCTATACGGAGGTGAAGGAGGAGGATGTAATCCGCGCGTTCAAATTCTCGCCCGGGAATGCGACGGGGGGGGGGGGAGCGTCGGCAGCCACTCTGGCGTCGGGATGATGAAGAGCCACATGTTTTTTAATTATGAGTGTAGCACAGTCATATGGGCTGACTGCACTTGTTAGAGGAACTGTTGGGTCATGGGCCTGTTTGGCTAGTTGATCGGCAGTTTCATTTGCCGATATGCCTACGTGGGCAGGAATCCACTGGAGGGTTAAGTGGCAGCCGCGTTCGGAGAGAGCAGCCAGCTTGTGGTCCAGAAGGCGGAGAGTGTGTCCGCCCTCGTCGGCGTGTTTTAGTGCGAGGAGCGCTGATTTGGATTCGCTTAAGATGGCGGCCCTTCTGATGTCTGGCAGCTCCGAAAGGAGGTCTGCGGCAAGGCGAATGGCGGCTAGCTCTGCTACTGTGGACGATGCCGGGGTGGGGGAGTCTGCACTGCTTATGGCGCGACAGGGCAGGGGCAATGCAGGCGGCAGCAGCGGATCGACCACTGTTCATAACCGAGCCGTCCGTGTATACGAGGAGGCAGCCCTGTAGGTCGTCGTCGATCTTTTCAGCGACGAGTTGCTGAAGTTCACCGTGAGGCGTCTGGCGTTTGCATGTGATGCCTGGTAGGGTGGTGCAGACTCGCGGGGGCCTGCGGCATTGTGGCGCTTGAGGGTGAGGACCGAGTGGCGGGGGAGCACCAAAGATGTCTTTGAAGAGGTTGACATTGCGGCCGAACCAGGTCTCGGGTCTGTCTTGCAGGTAAGTCAGGAGTTCTTTGCACTCGGGGGCACTGTCCATGCGTAATGCATGCCGTAGGGTTGTTTGTTGCGCACGGAGAGACGAAGGCGAAGTGTTTGTCTCTGCGTAGGTGGGCCCTATTTGCGAGCTACGTGGAAGGCCATAGACGCTTCGGACAAAGGTGCGGTGGTCAATGTCCAGCCGTCGCCATTTGGCTCCCGAGAGCCTAACAATGGGCGGCAGGGCGTATAGAACCTTAGCTGACGCGTGCCTCGTAGATGCGGGTGCATAGGGTGGGAGAGCAGCCTGCGCCTTTAGCCAGGAGGGGTTGGCAGACGTTAGAGATACGTAACATCTCTTTCCAGTACGGCTGTGCTCCAACTGAGTCTGGCGTCGATGTGGAACCCCAGATACTTCACAGATGCGCGCCAGGGTAGAGGGGTGTCACCGATACGGAGCTGGGGGTGCGGCAGCGGGCAGTGCTCGGCCGCTTGTGCACAAGGAGTGCTTCTGACTTGGCAGGTGATAGCTCCAGGCCAATGTCTTTGTGGTGCTCAGTCACTGCATCCAGGGCTGATTGGAGGGCTCTGCGGGCGCTAGCTGCTCTTGCAGTGGGTGCGGTCACAAAAATGGCAATGTCATCGGCGTACACTGCGACACGAACACTGTGGTGCACAGGTTTGGGGAGGCAGGAGGGGAGTCGTGCCAGGGTCAGGTTAAAGAGGAAGGGACTTAGCACACTCCCCTGGGGGACACCACACAGCACATCACGAGGGGCACTTAGTACACCGCGCACTTTAACACGGAAAGAGCGGCCGCTGAGAAAGCCCTTGAGGTAGCTCAGCATGTTCTCACACACCCCGAGGGCACAAAGGGCATCTATGATGGCGGGGTGTGGGACGAGGTCGAAGGAGCTGCTTATGTCGAGCAGAACCAGATACCCCACATGACCGCTGGCAAGTCCGCTCTCTAACGTGACGACGACATCAGCAATGCAGTCTGCTGTGGCGCGGTGCCGTCTAAAACCGCTCTGTTGCGGCGCTAGGGTTTGAGTGGAGTCGGCCAACTAGTGTAGTCGACGAAGGGCCATGGCCTCCATAGTCTTACCAGCCGCGGAGGTTAGTGAAATGGGCCTGTAGGAGCACAAGTGGTTATCTCGCTTGCCGCGTTTGAGAACAGGGACTACTATGGCGCAGCTCCACTCCTGCCGGAAGTTTCCGCAGTGCCAGACGTTGTTAAACGCGTCTAGTAATAGGCTACGCTGATGGTGGTCGAGGTTACGTAGCATTTGGTAAGTTATACCGTCAGCGCCAGGTGCGCTGCGGCGCTTAGAACGGTCAATTAAGGACAGTCTGGAGCTCGTTTGGTGTGAAACTCTCGCAACATAGAGCCCTCGTCTGGGGGGTAGGGATGGTGTTAAGTGGGGGAGAGGCCAGGGTAGTTACGAGTCCGTTTGCCGGGGAGGCAAATTGGTCTGCTAGGAGGTTGGCCAGAGCTAATGTTGTTATGCCGCGGGTGACGGCAATGGCCATGACCGGACAATAAGTTATATTAGGGCGGAGCATTGCATCGACGATGCGCCAGACGCGTGGTTGGCGTCGCGAGTCGTTAAGGCAGGCGCAGAGGTTAGCCCAACTCTGGCGGCGGCGACATTGGGCGTGTCTCCTACAGCGGGCATCTAATCTGTTATATATTGTCCACAGTTCGGGCCTGTTTGCGCGGATGGCTCGGCGTTGAGCGACTCGGCGTGCAGCACCTAAGTTCAGTAGTTTTATGTCTGGCACAGGCGTGCCCGCGGGGACACTACACGTTACGGTTGCCTCGCGCGCACACATTGCCACATGGGAGAAGAAGTCACCATCATGAGGTTCGGCACTGCAAAATTTGCGGAAGTGGTCCCACTTCACCACACTGTAGGTGCGTTTCGGGGCAGGGTTGGACCTGGTTGGGATGACCTCGATGGGGTAGTGGTCTGAGCCGAGGGTATCCGGCGCTCGCACCCAGGTGTAGAGGCTGGCGCATCGCTCAGAGGCAAGTGACAGATCAATGGTAGTGGCAGCCGTTGGTCGCACATAGGTTGCTTGGCCAGTGTTTAAGACTAGGAGGTTAGCACTTATGATAGCATTGAGAACTTTGTTCCCATAGGCATTGTTCTTGCGGCAACCCCACGCAGTGTGGTGTGCGTTTAAATCACCGCATATTAGGCACTCGCGGCCGAGACGGTGCGCCAGGTGCACTATGAAGTTAGCATCATAGGTGTGGTGCGTGCGCACGTAAACGCTGGCTACAGCTGTATCGGTATTCCCGATGCGAACCCTAACCGCGGCACACTCCACCGTGCTGTTGCATAAGTCAGAAACAGGGAGAACCGCATGAGAAAGGCTGCGCCGGACATACACTGCACTTCGGGGCGATCCGGGAGGGTGACTAACATCGGCACAGGGGGAAGCACAGCACACAGTAGAACCACACTCGCTGGGGCTACTATACCCTATGTAACCTGGTAGAGGCACCTCCTCCGCGCGAACATATGTTTCTTGAAAACAGAGTACGTCGTAGTTGCATCGGGGGAGGTGTTCTCGCAATTCAGCAAGCCGGCGGCGCAGGGAGTTGCAGTTGCACTGAGCAATACGCGGGCGAGGGGCAAAGTTTTTAGCCATGGTGGCTGAGAGCATGCTGAGCGGCCAAGGCCGCATTACAGAGCTGTCGCGCTGGAGAGTCAGGGGGCGGAAAATCTATGAGCGCCTTTACAGCTGCTGAGAGCGCTGCAATGACAGCGTCCTTCTTATCGGCGGTGGCGTCGCTTACCGTTGCGATGACGCTCGGGGTGGTGCCCTTGAGTGCGTCGCTATATGTGGCGCGTTGTTGCACTGGGGGGGTTGGTTTCCGGTGTGGGGTCACTGGACCTGGTGCACATTGAGGTTGGGGGGCAGCAGGCTGTTGCTCTCGCACGGCTCGGAGGGCCTCTGGGCGCGGGACCGGTCGTCGAGAGGAGGTGCGGAGTATGGCTATTTTCCGCTCCTCCTGCCATCGTGGGCAGCGGGGCTCCATGGCAGGATGAGTACCGCCACAGTTGATGCAGCGCGGACGGGGAGCATCGCACTCCCTGCTGCCGTGGGCACCGCCACAACGCAAGCAGCGCGCCTGCGCCCTGCACACAGCGGTCACGTGACCGTAGGCACCACACTGCACTGGGCGCGGAAGACGTGCTCGAACGGGGCGTCGGAGCTTGTACAGGGCAATCTCTTCAGGTGGTGTGTTGCCAGCGAAGCGTACAACTACGTTGCTGCCGCTCCTTGAGCATCCAATGACGGGCGCATTGCTGTCGATGTTTGCTGTGATCTCGTCAATGGGGACGGATCTGTCCACACCGAAAATGACGCCGGAGCATGTGTTTGTGCGGGCCTCCTTCGCGCGGACACTGACACCACAGACACTATCGATAGCGAGGACAGGCTGGAGCTCTGATTTGCGGCTTGCGTCAACTGCCACGACGTTGCGGAAGTAGTTCCCTCGCACGTTTCGAACGCCTGGGAGCTTGGATAGCTCGGCCGCGATGGCTTCTTTGGAGCACGAAAGAAAGTTTTTCTTGCCAAGGGGCCAGTAGAGGACAGTATCCACTGGTTGGCGTTGGCGCGGTTGTTGTGCGGGCGCTGAGAAGCGCGCTGCGGTGGCGGGAGGTGCCTGCGGTCCGCGCCGAGTTTTCTGGGAGCGGTTGCGCTGGTTCGTTTGCTTCCAGCCGTTTGGAGCTGTTTGGGCAGAGTTGTGATTCCCTGACGTTGTCGGGGGGCGGGATGGAGAGCGCTGGGTTGAAGAAGAAGCCCATCGTGGCTGCTGTGTGTATTCCTCTTGCGTGAAGGCCTCCGCTACGGAAGGAGCTGGTACGGCGTTTGATGGAGACCGGAGGTCAACTTGCAAGAAGGCGTCTACTGTGTGTGGAGTTGGTACTGTGCTGATTCTCCCTTGCACGGTCTCTTCAGCAGGGCCTTCGGAAGTGGTTGGAGTATCCATTGCAGCGCGGTGTGCAGCAATGCAATTTTCAGAGGCGTCACCACGGGAATCGACTGCGCAATCTGTGTGGACAGTTTCTAGGCGCTGTGATGGGGCCTGAGTGTGGGTTTGCGGAGGAGGAGGACCGTCGTTGTGTGTCGATGGTTCCTGCTCTTGGGGGGCGAGGAGAGCAAGGTCTTCTTCGTCGGCATCGGTCTCCGAGGGCATGAGCGCTCGAAGGGGTTCGATGCGGTTGGGCGTGAGGAAGTTCTGCGCAGGGGGTTGCTGCGTTCTTGCAACTCGTTTGAAGGGCATAACGTTGCGAAGGTAGGGACTGGGCTGTCAGCGCAGTACGATGCCTTTGCACGCCCAGCTGTGGGGACGGGAGTTGGTGTGAGGCTATCAAAACACCTTAGCACTGGAGGGTCAGGAGTGCGGACTTCGTGGGTGGCCTCGATGGACGCAGAGGCATCTGTGCGGGCCTCGGACGTAGCAGTGAGCGGCTGTGGATTCTCAACTGCGGTAATGAGGCGCTGCGCCTCCGCCTGGGAGTTGACGATTTTGTTGGCCTCAGTGAGGAGCTTGCGTAGCATGCGTGAACAGCCGGCGCTGTTCACGCGCCTATGCCGGCTGTTTATGCGGGCAGAGATGGTGGGCACATCTAGGACGTGCAGGGCGTCCTCGTACGTGGTGCTATGATGTGGCGGCGGGAAGCGACCCTGTTATCCTGTGGGCGAGGGGAGCCGCACACTGCAGAGCGCCATGGTACTGCAGGCAAAGACCCCGGCGGCCTAACAGTCCACAATGCACGTACGAACGCGGGCAGGAACACGCACAGTCTTAGGCACAGGTGTCACACGCCGCGGCAATGAAGAGTGCACGTCAACCAACGAGCGGGAGCCGCAGACACACGACAGGGAGGACGCACGCACAAGCACAGGGCATGCGCCAACACGGGAAGGGCACGATAATTTACGAGCAGGCACAGGTATCACACGGCGGGCAACGAAGAAAGGATGTAAAACGACGAGCGAGGGCCGCGGACACACGGCAGAGTGGACGCGCGCACAAGAAGTCTACGAGCAACCTCCTCGGTGGCATAGAGGTAGAACGTCCGCCTCGCGTGCAAGAGGACCGGGGCTCAAATCCTGGTGCCGCGCAATTCTCCGCCGGGTTTCAAAAAAAAATCCGCGTGTCGATGGAATTGCATAACCAGGCCTGGAGTGCGGCCTGATCTCGGTGACCAGAACCGACAACGCACTCTCTCACCAGAGCAGGATTTGGCCACCCTGGTGTAGTACTTGGCCACAACCTTCTATGATCAAACCAATTAACCCTCGGCCCTCAGTCCCCAGCGGCTGCGGAGCAACTGACCACGGCGGCGGTCAGACCTGTGACGCAGCGGAGGGTGCTAAGAATCTCTGGCTCCGGGCAGGCCGCCATTGGAATCTGAACCTGGCAACGTTTAACGCTAGAACTTTATCTAGTGAGGCTAGCCTAGCAGTGCTGTTCGAGGAACTAGCGGGAATTAAATGGGATGTGATAGGGCTTAGCGAAGCTAAGAGGACAGGTGAGGCGTATACAGTACTAAAGGACGGACACATACTGTGCTATCGCGGATTAGAGGATAGACGAGAACTAGGTGTGGGATTCCTCATTAATAAGGACATAGCTGGCAACGTCGAGGAGCTCTATAGTATTAACGAGAGGGTAGCAGCTATAGCAATTAGGCTGAATAGGAGGTACAAGCTGAAAGTTGTGCAGGCCTACGCACCCACATCCAGCCATGATGACCAGACCGTTGAAAGTTTCTATGAGGACGTAGAATCGACAATGAATAAAGCAAAATCGCAGTACACTGTACTGATGGGCGACTTCAATGCGAAGGTGGGCAAGAAGCAGGCTGACGACCACGCGGTAGGTGACTATGGGAGAGGCTCTAGAAATAGCAGGGGAGAGCTATTAGTCGAATTCGCGGATAGAAATAATTTACGGATCATGAATACCTTCTTCCACAAACGAGAAAACAGGAAGTGGACCTGGAAGAGCCCCAATGGTGAAACTAAAAATGAAATCGACTTCATACTATGCGCTAAACCTGACATCATTCAGGATGTGGCCGTCCTCGGAAAGGTGCGTTGTAGCGACCACAGAATGGTAAGGTCTAGAATTAGCTTAGACTTGAAGAGGGAACGGAAGAAGCTGGTGAAGAAGAAGAACATTAACGAGTTAGCCGTAAGAGGGAAAGCACAGGAGTTTAGGATAGCGCTGCAAAACAGATATTCGGCTTTAACTGAGGAAGACGATCTTGATGTTCATTCAATGCACGATAATCTGACATCAATAATTACGGAGTGCGCAGTAGAATTAGGCGGTAGGACAGCTCGAAAGGATACCGGGAAGCTATCTCAGGTGACGAAAGATCTGATTAAGAAGCGCCAAAGCATGAGGGCGTCTAACCCTACCGATAGAATAGAATAACAGAGCTATCAAAGTTAATAAATAAGCGCAAGGTAGCCGACATAAGTAAGTTTAATATGGAGAGAATTGAGCATGCTCTAAAGAACGGAGGTAGCCTAAAAGCAGTGAAGAGGAAGAAACTAGGCATAGGTAAAAACCAGATGTATGCACTAAGAGACAAGCAGGGCAATGTCATTAGCAATATGGATAAGATAGTTAACGTAGCCGAAGAGCTCTACACAGACCTGTACAGTAGCCAATGCAATCAGAGCGTTAATGAGAAAGACAGCAGTGCACAGCAGAGCGTCATCCCGCCAGTAACGAAAGATGAAGTAAAGAAAGCCTTAGAAGCAATGAAAAGGGGAAAAGCAGCTGGGGAGGATCAGGTAACAGCAGATCTGTTGAAGGATGGAGGTGACATCGTGGTAGAAAAACTAGCCACCCTGTATACGCAATGCCTTCTGACCTCGACTGTACCAGAAGCTTGGAAGAATGCAAACATTATCTTAATTCATAAGAAGGGAGACGCCAAGGACTTGAAAAATTACAGGCCGATCAGCTTACTATCCATTGCCTACAAAGTATTTACTAAGGTAATCGCTAATAGAGTCAGGGCAACGTTGGACTTTAATCAACCAAATGATCAGGCAGGCTTTCTTAAAGGATATTCCACAATAGATCATATTCACACTATCAACAGGTGATAGAGAAATGCGCAGAATATAACCAACCTCTCTATATAGCTTTCATTGATTACGAGAAAGCATTCGACTCAGTGGAAACCTCAGCAGTCATACAGGCATTGCGTAATCAGGGGGTAAAAGAGCCTTATGTCAAAATACTGGAAGATATATATAGCAACTGCACAGCTACTATAGTCCTCCATAAAGTTAGCAATAAAATTCCAATAAGGAAGGGCGTCAGGCAAGGAGACACGATCTCGCCAATGCTGTTCACCGCATGTTTACAGGAGGTATTTCGAGGCCTGAATTGGGAACAGTTGGGAATAAGAATAAATGGAGAATACCTAAATAATCTGAGATTTGCTGATGACATTGCCTTGCTGAGTCACTCAGGAGGTGAACTGCAAATCATGATCAATTAGTTAGACAGGCAGAGCAGATCGATGGGTCAAAAATTAACATGCAGAAAACCAAGGTAATGTTCAACAGCCTAGCAAGGGAACAACAGTTCACAATTGGAAGCGAGAGCCTGGAAGTTGTGACGGAATACGTCTACTTAGGGCAGGTAGTGACAGCTGATCCGGATCATGAGAGGGAGATAACTAGAAGGATAAGAATGGGGTGGAGTGCATATGGCAAATTCTCGCAAATCATGAGTGGCAGTTTACCAATTTCCCTCAAGAGAAAAGTGTACAACAGCTGTATCTTACCGGTACTCACATACGGGGCAGAAACGTGGAGGCTAACGAAAAGAGTTCAGCTTAAGTTAAGGACAACGCAGCGAGCCATGGAAAGAAAAATGATAGGTGTAACGTTAAGAGATCGGAAGCGGGGCAGAGTGGGTGAGGGAACAAACACGGGTTAATGACATCCTAGTCGAAATCAAGAGAAAGAAATGGGCTTGGGCAGGGCATGTAATGCGAAGGCAAGATAACCGCTGGTCCTTAAGGGTATCGGAGTGGATTCCAAGAGAAGTAAGCGCAGCAGGGGGCGGCAGAAGGTTAGGTGGGCGGATGAGATTAAGAAGTTTGCAGGCAAAGGGTGGATGCAGCTGGCAAAGGACCGGGTTAACTGGAGAGACATGGGAGAGGCCTTTGCCCTGCAGTGGGTGTAGTAAGGCTGATGATGATGATGATGATGAACCTCATCGGGGCACCTCAACTTCCTCAACCGCGCTGAGGAAAAGGATGAAAGGGATGTGAAAGGAGGAAGAGAGAAAGAGGAGCCATGGGGGAGGGCGCCGGACCGACTCCGACCACACGGACGCCTTGGATTTCGCATCCATCGAAACGCGGTCGCCGCATCAGTAGGAAAGGGGAGCAGGAGGAGCAGAAGATATTGCCGCAAAGCTTTGTCATGTTTATTTATTCATGCTCGAGGCCGCCCGCACGCGGCTTTATCACTTTGTTTGTGACGCCAGATACGACCAGATTTATCTGGAATGGTCGCGCCCATGCGGAACCGAATATACGCTGTTCGTGGTTATACTTTGCACGTCGTACCTCGAATGCTTGTTCAATCCGCTTTCAATTGAGCACGTCCGAGAGCGGCAGGGATTCTGTTCTTTGACTACCGCCGAGCACGCTTGTTGCTATTGCCGCCGAGTTCAATTCTTTGAGGGCGCAGGTCAACCCAATAAAGAGTTCATTCCAGTGCCACGTCAGTCGCCCCGTCTATTGTGGATACGGCGCTGCTGTGACAATATTACGCATGGCGCCCTGCAAGATGGCGTTCGCAGGCGCTGACTTGAGCCACCGACCGCGCCGTAACAGCGCGAAAGGCACTGCCGAGAGCGCAACCGAACGTGCAAGGCTGCTAAAAAAAAAAAAATGCTCGGTGTGCTCGCTTGGAGCGCACCGTGCATGCACACCTACAAGTGCCCGTAAACTTCTGAAGCGACAGCGGGCGTAAGCCCTTGTCCTGCAAATTTCTAAGCAACGCACACACTTCTTTATCAACGTGATGTTACACCAACCAGCCCCCAGCACGGCCTTTTTTAGCTCTTTCCGTGCCCGGGCCGTCAACGGCCACAGCAGCCGACGACGGAGCGTCGCAGTCGCCGCCTGCGCGAGACGTGCGCCCGGAGAACCGCGCCAGCTTACAAGCCGCGCTATGCCATTACCGTAACAGTTTGTAATTTTTTTTCTTTTTGTAGCGAAGCAAACGCTCTTGTAACCACAAAAATTCACTCTATTAAGCTACTAAGAGGCTTGGCTTAAGCATACCGCATGTAAAAACGTCTAGAACGACCGAGCTGTGTTATCCGTAGCTCTCAAAGCCGTTGCGACCAGGGAGGTAAAAAGAATGGCGATCAAATCATATGAGTTTAACTGCGCATGCTTACATCCAGGCCATTTTTAGCC
Source organism: Amblyomma americanum (assembly GCF_052857255.1). NCBI lineage: Eukaryota > Metazoa > Arthropoda > Arachnida > Ixodida > Ixodidae > Amblyomma > Amblyomma americanum. The sequence goes on along the minus strand of NC_135497.1, from coordinate 85,097,563 downwards.
AAATGGTATCGCTATACAGATACCGCGTGCTCAGCCCGATACACGCGCACGTTCCAGACGAGCGTTTTGCCCTCTGTACGAGGTATTTCAGCGAAACCCGCCAGCAATTTTAAGAAATAGGCTGGTATTCACACGGGGGATGGAATCCCTCCCGAACTGACGGCGGCTGCGTACACGTCACGCCTTCGAGTGTGCTCGCGGCGACGCAGTTTCCGGTTTTGGTCCGGCGGCCGCCGCCGACGGGGGAGGGGACCGTTCGCTCGGCCGCTACGTTCAGTCCCCGCGTCCCCGGGAGATTAGGCGGCACTTGGCAGGGCGCGCGTTGGGGTCGCTGTGAGTGGCGCTCCGCTGTCGACGGAGCTGTATTACTTCTTGCCGTGGATTTTGCGCACGTTGGACGAAGAGGAATGCGTGCACTAATAAAAACATTTTTGAAGTCCAATATTTATGAACTGGTTAGAGCAAGATGCGTTTTGTGGCATACGTCGTCTTTGTGTTTGTCTGCATCTTCTCAGAGTTTCTTCTCTTCTATCTTTCACGCATCTCTTTTTTTTCGTCTAATTTTTCCCCCCTCGACTGTCGGCATTTTCCCTCCTCAGATCAGCACAGCCCCGCTCCTTGAGCATGGTAAACCCAGATGGCGGCTTTTGTTGTAAAAAAAAAAATAATAATCCGGTGTCTGATGCGTTCCAGCATCCACAAGAAAACTTCATGCGGCACACGAAGCAGTTTCTGGTATTCGTCCGGGTCATCTTCACGGAGCGTGTTATACAGACTGTGCTGCACACCAAGGGACTTTTCTTGCATCCATGGCTTCACCCAGCACCGCCGCTTTTTCTTGAAAAGATCGTCGTCATCCACGGTTTCAAGTAGAGCCGCCAACAACACGTACTTGCGCCTTTTTGCGACGTCCATTTCCTGCTCTGGATCCTCTAGCGCCAGAAAGTTCGACGTGTATTCAGCTCCGGTGCTGGGAACAACTGTCTGTTTGTTTCCCTTTTTCGGTTTCTTTTCCCTCTTATCTCCCTTCAATCTTTATTATTTTTTTTAGCCTTCGCTGTCTTCAGAGAACAGCAAAACCGGCCGTCCGGCCCTTTCTTTAACCCCTCCCACGCCGCCCGGCCGCTTCGCGCGTCTAGATCCCCCGCGGCGGCTCCCCGCTGCCCGTGTGAATACTAAATTTGGGAGCGGGGGAGGGGTTTGGCCGGCCGGTGACGTAGCGCGCCTCGTCTCCCCGTCCCTCCGCGCCGAGGTCCCCCGTGTGAATACCGCCTCGCATGCGGTAGGTGCGGGGTTCGATCCCCAGTGTTGACGGGTATCCACCGGTGATACAATGGGTACAAGCTTTCCCCTTGTCTGGTGCTCGGCTTATCTGGGGTGAAATTCTTGGAAAATGGGTCTCTGACCCCACCTTGAGTAGACGAAAACACGATGTGCCATGGCGCTCTTTGGCCACAGATGTCCTTGCGCCATAAAAAATCTTAGAAATCATCATCATCATCAAAATGGGCTCTTTGGGTATAAAGATCGCTTTTGCGGAATGGCAATTATTACTATGTGGTAGCGGATGTCACAGAACAGGGGAGGGATCATGTCAACTAGTAAGCTGAATAACTAGCTGTTCGCTGGTAAGCTGTAAGCTTGTTCGAAAACGCGGTTATGTGAGACGCTGTGGAGCAACGAATTCTGGCCATCCCACGCGTCATTCGAAGATCGTGCGGTCATCCATGCCCCGACCGGACACATGCAGGACCACCCACCGGCACCGAAACAGCAGAACTGCGGCGGCTCACGTGTCACACGACCATTTCTGCCTCACATGCACTACCTGGGAGGTTGCAGAAAGGTCATTCCATGCCAAATGAAGTCCGGATGAATTTTTCTCCTTTTTGGATCTGTACCAAACTCTGACCAATCCCCCCCCATGAGTATACGTGCCATCGCTACAGAAGCAACAACAACGACCCAGAATTTGCGCTCGACCATCTTCGATTTCTTTGAAAAAAATAATAAAATATTGGTGTCTGGTGTTACTGTGAGAAACAAAGCTGGTTTTTGGCGAAAAAATATTGTTCTGTGACAGCCATCTTTAAACCTGGCCCCAAAAAATTCAGAAAAATTAAAATTCTCGCGCATTTCTATGCAGTTGTTCAAAACACAAATAAAAGGCATTGCGCTTTTAATATAATGCCTTTTTTGAATTTCTTTCGTTTTTCCTCGGTTATGAAACTCCGAAAAAAGTACAAATTCATAATATGCTGAATTTCAGTACCAATTTTTTACATTCTCAAAGAAGGCTATTTTCTCATAGTCTGCAGAACTCAAAGAAGCCGATGAAAATGCTTCGGAGCGCAAATCGCTTGAGATAAAAAAAATATTGCAAAAAACAAAGCCGTCAGTTGCATAGTGCTGAAAGGTAGTACGTTGCACAGTATACTGTTCAATGACATTTTGTTTCAGGAAGTTTAATCGTCACACTTTTCGTTCAAAGGACAAAATAATGTTCTAAGTTGAGCATCCGCGCCCCACTCCGGCGATAACCGTATTCGCTCTTCGCTGCAGCATATGCGCAGAGGCCTAATGACTAATTATTAATTGAGGACTAATTACTAATTATTTAGTAATTGCCAAGTGTATATGGGTTTTAGCATATTATGCCACCGATGACTTCACTAGGATTGATTAGTGATTGCTAAGAGTATATAGGTTATAGCATATTATGCTATTGATGACGTCACTGGGATGATTGACGGCTACAGTGTGACAGATTTCGCGGACGGACGGACGGACAGCGATGAATCATTAAAGGTTTCTCGCCTTAATATGCCGCCACGTAGCAGTATATACGACACAATCCGCACGGTAAACTGCCGGGAGGGGCCGACCAAAGATCGCTGCAGCCTCGCAAATCATCCCTCAAGGCCTTTTCAATCCGAGCGCCGTGGGCAGTGTTCCTCCACGTAAACAGCATACTGTAGAGCTCGTAATGTCAACATCCGCACCCGCCCTTCATATACAAAAAATTAAGCGCACTTTCCTGTGCAGATAGCATGCGAAAAGAAAAACCGTCGCCTGTGATCATGGCGTATACGCTGTGAGCGAAACAGAGTCGGTTTTTTCGCTACTCTGGCAGTGTCCACAGAGGAAACACGTCCTGTCTCAAGAGCCTGTCTCCGTCTCCATACAAAAGTCAAAATGCAGACCCCCTTCTACTTCCTCGGAGCGGAGAAAAAGTTTGTCATAGTCCTCTGGGTGCCCCGCAAGAAGGGGTTCACAAAAAAGATATTGAACTCACTGGGCGGCCTGAAAGAGCGATACCTTTGAAAAGAACGCGGGCGTTTCGTCATATCAAGCTTTCATCATTCTCAATTGTGGGCGCCACACGTATCGTACTCGGCAGCCCAAGAGTTTCAAGTGTCGAAAAGTGGATGAGCACGCCGACCGGCCTTTCAACACCCAAACATCCGGAGCATCGACGTGTCTTTTTAGCTAGAGCGACTGCGTGCACTGCAGTGAAGACCGAGCACGGAGTAGCTCCGGAGTGGGGAGTGTGTACACCACTTAAAAAAAATTATTTTGTCGCTTAAAACAGAAACTGTTGCGATTAAACTTCCTGAAATAAATTCAATTGAATAGTACTGTGCAACGTGCTGCTTGCAATATATTTATTCGGACCACCTCACTACACAATTGACGGCTGAATATGCCGCCAAAAGACATTTTCTACAGGTTTAGATTTTTTTTTTTCTGGGTTGGTCTGTACAATCTCGGGTCTGAAGTATTTTTTTCGGCTTCTTCTAGTTCTGCAGAATGTGAGAAAACAGCTGGAATGATTTCTGTGAGAACGTAAAAATGAGCACGGTTTTGTGCTTAATTGGGAAAAAATGACAAATGTATATAACAGCGTTACTAAAAAGCACAATGCCTTTATTCAGGTGAAAAAAATTTCTCAGTCACGGGTTAAAAATTTAATCTTTTACGCATTCTTTAAGCTAGACAAGGTTTTGCTAACATTTACGAACTGAAGATGGCGGTCATGGCATGAAAAAAAAAAATTGCGCCAAAAACTAGCTGGGATATATACTGTTTACCACAGTAACACCATGCATGTGCCAGGATTTTTTTCGCAGAAATCGAAGATGGTCGAGCGAGGCGTGGAATGACTCAGCAGTGAGCAGTGACCCGGGCGGGACAGAAAAAAGTTTACAGCGTGAAGCTCCGAAATAACTATTGCCTACCAAAATAACTTTCTTTCGGTACCATAAAAACGATGGCCATTTTTTGTAGGCTCTTATTCTTTTTACTGAAGAAATTATGTTAGTTACATTAGCGTGCAGCACATCAAAATGAAGCTAAATAAATGTACTACGCGATTATACGCAGTTCAAATCAATATATTAGGTAATACTGTGAAATTTTATTTGTCAATACAAACTTTGGTGGAAATTATGACGATAAGCTCATGACGCGAACAGAAAAAAAATTTGCAGAAATTCTGAAATACAGTCAACGTTCTTTGTTTTACCGCATAAATAAACCTGAACGTTCCAATGCTTTCAGTGTCAAATGTTTTGCGCTGCAAGAAAATGTTCGTTCTCTAATAGAAAACCAGCCGCGGTGGCTCAGTGGTTAGCGCGCTCGGCTACTGATCCGGAGTTCCCGGGTTCGAACCCGACCGCGGCGGCTGCGTTTCGATGGAGGCGAAACCGATAAGGCGCCCGTTTGCTGTCCGATGTCAGTGCACGTTCAAGATCCCCAGGTGGTCAAACTTATTCCGGAGCCCTCCACTACGGCACCTCTTCCTTTCTTCTTTCACTCCCTCCTTTATCCCTTCCCTTACGGCGCGGTTCAGGTGTCCAACGATATATGAGACGGATACTGCGCAATTTCCTCCCCCCCCCCAAAAAAAAAAATATTATTATTATTATTGTCTAACAGAAAGCAGCTATATTTTTAAGTGTCACGCAATCTATTTTTCTGCAAATATTTTTATTGTAAAAGTATTGAAAGTACAAGCACATCTACTTACATCAGTATTATTCTGACTGATAGACGTTAAGAGAGTAAACTCGGAATTGTGAAAAACGACTGCCAAAAAAAAAACGACAAAATCGAGGTGGTTTTGTCTTGACTGAACTAATTGTACATGACGGTACTTGACGAAACTAGTGCAGCGAGTGCAGCCAAATCGAAGAGACCCCTTGTTTCTACACAACAACCTACAAAGAGAGTCGAAATCAAAAACCAGAAAAAAAATGTGATATATGCAAATATTGGAACCTTTGCAGCGTAGCGGATATATCTGCTACTGTATAGTTATCAGTCCGATAATTGATGGACCTACAATTGCAAAGAAACTGACGCAAACACACACACACACAAGTTGCAACAGAAGCTGCGACAAATGTGAAATCTAAAGCTATCGCATTCCACTTTTACTTTCAGTTCTAGGACTCTTTCAATGCAAAGCACAGTGGGGCTGAGCTACTTGGCCTCGTGGCCAGTTGTAAAGCATTTCGTATATGAGTAACCTAAACCAGTCATGTCCCAGCAGAAGTCGACTGTCTGACCAGTGCACATGATCATGATTAGCAGAATTTAAACAAACTATGCACAAACTTTTTTGATGCAATTGATCACTCCTCATGCGTAAAGCTTCCCATTCATTTCAGTTCGTTTTACATTGCCGTGAATATTTGCACCGTTTGTTCGTTTGCACTCAAAACCGCCGGCACGCGGCTTTATCATTTGGTTTTGTAATGCGAGATGCGACCTGAATTATCTTCATTGATCATGGCCAGGTGCAAATGCTTCCACATTTGTCCAGATTGTAGTAGTAGTTGCTTTTGGTTCTTTATCTCGAAGATTCCTTGCCAGCTTTAAATTGAGTGCGGCAAAGAACTGCAGGCATTCAGTTCGATGACCGCATAGCACGCTTGTGGGTATCGCCGCCGCCGAGTCATTCAGTTCATAGTGGGCGCGAGTCAGCTCCTTAAACATTTCCTTTTGGAAGCCTTTTCATTGTCTGCCTGACTGATGGAGTGTCGTCACCACAACGTGACAGTTAGCATCAACCTTTCAACATTGAAAAATTAAAAAAAAACAAAATATAAAATTTATTATGTAAATGAGCATTTAATAAAAAATAAGAAAAAATGAGCTCGAAGTCTTGCCCCCCCCCCCCCCCCCCCCCCCACACACATACACACACTCAAAAAAAGTACCGGAGTCTCTGCCGCTAGGAACACTAAGATTCCCAGAGTTGCGCGTAAGTCCATCATATTGTTCTTCCAAGCTTCCAAGTTATGAGAGAAAGCCGCAACTCTTGCATGCAGGAGGAAGACTTGGTGCAACGGTTAGCGCAAGTGCAGGTTCAATCCGTTTGTTTTTGGCTACTAAACTCTCTTCATTCTAGCAAAATTACTGTTGCAGTGACTGACACAGCTGGCTAATAATGCGTGGGCTGTACCAAGGCCTATCTCAATGAGTTACGAACAAAATACTCACCATGTGGATGGGTTATGCCATCTGTATACGTTGTGAACGCCACAAATCACATGTGTTCTGTTTTTAACAGTTAGCGAACACATGACATGAAATTACGTGTTTTTAGCAAGAAAACGTCGCTTTCAGTGAGCATATACGCACTCGGACAAAATGAAAAGCTGGACAAAAAATGGACGGTCAGGGGGGGGGGGGGGGGGGGCGCCATCACCGCATGCGGTGCGGACTTTTGATTAATTCTCACTGATTCAGGCAAGGGCCTCTACTATAAAACACAACTTGCCACCAAATGCGACCCCTGAGCGACGCAACGCTCGGTAGGGCAAGTTGGTTCTGCTTCATTTCTTAGAAAAAGGCACAATTGCACTGTCCCACGTCCTTTAGCGCTGTCCCTTTTTCGAAAATTATACCATAATACGAGCTCAAAATAGAAACAGCCCACTGGAACGGAACAGCCCGCGCCGCCAGGCTGTATGTCGGATCCCAGTAAAAAAACAAGAAAAAGAACGTTGGAACCAATTGGATTTCCAACTGGTTCCAACTGGAATGATGTTCTAATTGGATAGTCTAAATGGACTATTTAATTGGACCAATTAAGTTTCCAACTGGTTATAGCCCAATTTGGAGCTCAAATTGTCTGTTGAACTGCACCCTATGCATCCATGTGAACATTTGCATATTTGACAAAAAAAGCAGAAGTAATAATTTTTTACAAAAATAGCTATTACCAGCTCCACGTACTAAACTGAATTCATCATCTGCGCTACCACTGCGGTTGAAATTAAATTAAATAGCTGCGCTCAGTGGGAAAGCGCCCCGGGCCCCAGCAAGAGAACCTCATAAATGGGATATACAAGTTGGAGCAGAAGTGTGTTCTGTGGATGTAAAGTCGCGAGTAAAAAACTTAAGCACTCGTGACGTTTCACCGGAGAGGCACATAGCAACGCTCGGCGCTGCGGTTACGAACACACCGATAACAGAAGTACCGGGTGTGTTCGCAAAGCACGGCGCCGAGCCAGCCGCGCGGTGTGATTTTCGTCGCTCCGGTGAGATCATTGTGCAAATCTTTTTTACTCGCGACTGTACTATCGCGGTCAAAATGGTTTATGGTGATTTAACATTCCAAAGCGACTCAGGGTAGGTGGGACGCCGTAGTGAAGAGGTTCAGGAAATATGACGGGAAGCGTGTTCTCGGAAAAAAATATATATTGTAGCACTGCCTCGCCAGCCACTGGCATGGTGTCGTTACCAGCGGGTAGAGCATGGACGTCCCCTCATATGTAGTCGCATTTCAAGCGAGTGGATTACGTGACTACGCTGAAATAAATTTTGCCCGCATACTCGCGTCCCGGAAACTTGCGATCGCGATAGTACATAATGAGCTGATATATTCTATTAGTATCTGAATGTGTAGTGTTTTTGTGTGTGATGTATGTGTGTCTGATGGCCTTGATTTCCTTAAAAGCACGCGAATTTCAATTCCGTATTAAAAAGTTGATTGGCACCAGGAAAAAAGAGTTTATCCCCGCAGTCTTCACAAATCAGTTTTCCTTTTGCACATTATAATAATAATATGCTGTAGAAATATTTATTGCATCCAGATATATTTTCTGGATGCAATACACTAATGGGTCCAATTGGTTGGCCAAGTTGGGTCCAGTTGGTCGCGGCTAAAAAAACTGGAACCGGTAGGAATGTACAATTGGTTCCAAATGAAATTCTCAATTTTCGTTTTTTTTTCTTTCTGGGATGACGTCTGCTAGAATACAGCAATGCAGCTAGAAAGGAAAAGGAACCGTCGAGAGGACGAGTTAGAGCGACAGACACCACTTTGCGGAGTTTTAGTGAGTTTAGCCACGAGGTATTAGGTTTTACTCTCCCTCCCCTGGATGGTTTTGTCGAAGCGTTCCAAGTTGTGCCAGTTCAACGGGAGCTGGCTGCGGCGAAGGTTCGGCAGAAAGCGTGATCTTCGCCGAGTCACGGCTGCACAGTAAAATGGCGCCCTTTTTCACCATCAAGTGGCCATAAAGTATTACACTCGTCATACAAGGAGAACCGCACTTGCACTCGACTGCAGATGCCGCAGATGCCGACGCCACTGCACACACTGGTTTCGATTTCTCTTACCTATTTCAACTCGCGCAGACATCTCGGTGGACTTACTCCTTTTACTAATAGAATAAGCTGTCTATAACGTCTAAAAACGGTTTAAAAGTAAATGACGAATTGTTCCAGTAATTTCCGGTTTAGCAATACTTCGTACATTTTAGTCTCGCCGAAACCGAAACTAGCTGTAACACAGATTTCAAAGGTTAGTTCGGAGGTTAGTTGACTGTTTATCACGCTTATTCTGCATTTGTTCACAATTAACAATGTTAGCATTTGTTAACAATTGTAACAATTCTGCCTTTGTTATGTACCTCAGAGTCCTCCAGCTGTTACCTCCCCCACTGTAAGAGGCTCAAAGAATAATATAGCGAGAGCAGTTTTATGGCCGGCCACACCCGGCCACACGCGAATAGGAATCTTGAATGCACTATTTGAGCCGGTCACAACCCCCGTGGACGTCTAGTCTCAATTGCAACTTTGTCTCCAGAAATGTTTCTCGGTGGTGACATGAATGCCTGACTCTTTTTAAAGACGTCCGTGAACCATTTTGTTCTGATGCTTTGTGCTGCGAGATATAATAATATTGAAGTCGATCCAACAGAGCCAAAGCCCTTTTCGGCCAGATATGCAGCAATTTCTCGCAAGATGCAGTGCGCCTCTGAATCGAGTGAGCTATGGCAAAATTAACGAACTCAAACAGGTAGACGCGATAAGGAGAGAACGTTTGCTCACATTCAAAAGCGTGTGGTCTATGGTGATAAATTTCTACATCTCAGGTATTGTTTTCCATGGAAAGGACCGCCAGGACCGCAGCTTCTGTTCATTTATTATTACTACTTTTTTTGTTTTTTCACATTAAAGAAACCCGGTAGCATGCGTTTACTTCCAGGCGGCCAGAAGCAGCGCCCTCGTGCACAGAGAGCATGCTCAACGCCCTCTATCACAGCGGGCCTGTCTAGGCCTAATATCTGTGCTGCTTTCATTATGGAAAGGTAGAGGTGGCCGTAAAATAGAAAGATTAACATGCTCTTGTCATTATAAGTTGAAGGACGACGATGATTATGTCGTTACTCATATCAAGCTGTCCTCCGTGTGCAAGGGTGAGGAATGTCGGATTGAGTGCTTGGAGGGGTTTTGGGTTGCGGCTCGCCCGGCGTGCATCAATGGAGCGCGATCTTTTTAATTATGTGCTTATTCCTTCGAGTCTGCTGAGCCTTACGTCCTTACGGACCGCTAGGCATGCAGGATTTGTTGCATCGTCTCATGTGTTTGCCTTTGACAGCGACTAGATTTTAGTTTCAGTACAGGAACAGGTGTCATTTCATGGTGGGGTTTTGTTGATGCCGGCTGGGTACAATCAATGAATGACTTTCCTGCAACGTCTGAATTGCTGTAAGTGTTGCTTAAATATAGTATAATGAGTCGTTCAGAGGCATATTAGTTAATTCCAGCTTACTGGTCGGTCCGCTTATAACGAATTTCACGCGCTACATGCTTGTTTTGTTAAGCCGGAGCTGTGCAAATATCGTCTCTAGTTCCGGGGCGAATACAGCATTTGGGCCGCCCTGCATCTTGAGATACGTGCTTACCTCTACGTGCTGTGGATGCTACTTCCCACTTACTGGTTACCTGGGCCGCAGTGATTGGCCCCGGGCTAGTATCGCTACCTTGCCCGTTATGTTGCTAACTTGTTGCGGCTTTACTCTCGGTGAACCCTGAGGCAAAACCTCTGCCACAGAATGCAGTATATAGAGCGCTTGGTGCCTTGCAGGGGTGCCATGTTGCCAGGGTGTATTGAAGAGCGTGATGAAAAATGGGCGGGAGCCTCTCGTGCTGTTCTGCGCCGAGCCCCAGGCCCCACCGTAAGAAGGACAGTGCTGACCCTCCGCACTCAGAGGAGAGTGCCTCCAATCTGCAGCACATCAGTGAAAGGGAACCTGAAGGTCAGCACTAAATATCAACCTATTGCTTTCTTCTGCACTACCACAGTAATGTTTGCAAGCTTTGTGCTCTTAGGGACAGATTTTAGTGATTTGCAACAATTAATTTGTGCTCGAGACGTTGTGTGACTTCAGACAGAACTAGACTGTTTGCACGAAACAAGTTTAGTACTGCAAAAAGGGTGATGAACAGATGGGAGGGTTAGCAATACTCTATGCTGCATTTGTCTGACAAGGATTCATGAGGAAGTGTCGGTTTGATGTTCCCAGTGTTGAAATACTTGCCTGGCCTTCTTGAAGATATGGCTCTTCCTCTTGACAAAAACCCTTTGTTAATTGATTCTTTCTACATCTTTGCTTCATTTTGTTAGTGGCACTGTCTGCACTCTTTGTAGATGCCATGGAGTGCACATTAAATTGCAATGGTTGGTGTTTGAAAAAAGCTCTGAATGTTGTGTGACGAGCACTGTCAGAAAATTGCAGATTTTTCAACAGTAGCAAAGGTTTATGGAGTCATTTGCAAGTCACAGCGAAAACTGACTTCATTCTGTAATATTTGGATGCCATTTGTGAAATTTTGCTGGAAGCTGTAATGGGCAGATTAAAGGATGGATTTACTTTTGCCCAGAAGTTAAATGTCGAGCTAAATGTGATGCCACTTACATTGCGTATTGCTAGTAGAGTAGAAAATTGTTTTAAGCCATGCAACAAGGCTCTCAGTTTGGCACCTTGTCTGATTTCGGGCTTCTTAAATTTTGTAGTTTGGGGACTTTTGGTCATTGGAAAGGAGCTGTAAGCAAATGCTATTGTGCAGGCGTCATCTTGCGTTATTGTGTAAGCCTCTGTGTGTGAGCTGTGGTGCATTTGCCTTCCAGATTTTGACCAGGACCCATCGACGCACCCAACAGCTGGCCCACTTTTTATGCAGAGGTCAAGAAGTGATGTCAGAAGTATGAATGCCGTTACTGCATGACAGCTGTTTTCACTGCGCTTGCATTGCTGTTTTACTCAACTGGGCGCTCTTTTTTTTTTTCTGCTTCCTTGACCCCATATTTTTTTCTCTCCTAGATTGCAAGGAGAAGAGAAGAAGTCAAATTAACGTACGTATCCTGTTAGAACATTATATTTTCATTACATTTAGCTGCCTGTTGGATGGGGCATTTTTGTAAGAGACACGACTGACTGACATGCATGTGATTGAATGTTTGGAGAACCTGCTTGCTCTTTGCTGGAAACTTCAGCAAAGAGGATGCTCATACTAGTTACATACCAGCAGTTTTTACAAAATTATCGTGCATCTCTAGCATACTGTCCCAGAGCTGCAAAGCATTCTGCATGATTCTAGCTAGCACACCAATAAAGTGGGGATGCATGAAGGCATCATGTTTTATTGATAGTGCATTAGTGCCCACAGCACTTTCTTTACTTGGTAAATTATTAGTTATTTTTGAACTCTAATAGCAGAGTGTTCATCAGTAGGCAAGAGACGATTTCTATGTTCCCAGAAAGTTTTATTCCAGTGCATATGTCATGCCTAAATTTTAACAAAATAGGGCAACTCAAATATTTTATAGCATGGCAGGATTTCAAGACTGTGTTGGTGGGCATATAGATAGTTTTCACGTGACGTCACGGGCGCCATCTTTGGTTACTGTGGCTAGCTTCCCCAGTGTACGTGGGAACTGGTTGTTGATGGGTGGTTTAACAAAACGCCGAGGCTTTGACTGCGCTTTCCGGACCCAGAGATGGTGGCCGCTATGACATCGGTGAAAACTATGTACACCATTGGCGATTGCCCTAGTGCACTAAGCTGTGTGTGACTTGCCTTGCCTTTTGGCAGACATACTAACTACTGAGGCTTGGCTATTTGTGTTTAGTTATATATATATATATATATATATATATATATATATATATATATATATATATATATATATATATATATATATATATATATATATATATATATATATATATATATATATATAGCTCAGTTGGTAAGAGCACCGGGCGCGATATTCGGAGGTCGTTGGTTCGGATCACACCGGCGGCATGGTTGTTTTTTCTGCTGCTTGATAAGTAATTTTCTTTAAAAACTAATTGACTGGCACTAGATATTTAAAAAAAAATAGAAACATTCCCCTATGCACCTTGGTTTCGGTGACTGTTGGCTTCCTTATATATATATATATATATATATATATATATATATATATATATATATATATATATATATATATATATATATTCAGCTTGATATAATCAGTGGTACTGTTACTGTTTTACTGATTTTGGTGTAGCAAATGGCTTCTGATTTTGCTCTGCACATTTTTGGCTATGTTTAGTGGGTTAAGAGATTGTCAGTGCTGTTTTGTTGCTATAAAAAGCACCATAAGTATGTCTAGTTGTGCCGTGAGCATTTGATGCTACCTACCCTCTAAAAAGGCGATTAATTTTAATATTGGTAGTTGCTATTTTATATTGTCACATCAGGCACAGTGGTTATTGTAAAAAGTGGACTTTTAAGTGCACGCCTTGGAAAAGTATCTTAAGAATGGATTTGCTCATTTGTGCTGAAGTGAAGCCAGGTGAAGTTTTTGGAGATAATTTAAGATGTCATCATAGATGTCACACTGTGTGAGCTGCGGCTGTTTTTCAGCATGCTTTCATGTGCAAGTCGTAGGAGAAACAGGTCACGGGTACTGGTTATTTGGTAAGTTCTGTGTGATGAAGGGGCACAGAAAAATGGAGCTTGCTTGCATTAGCTGAAGCTATTGTGAAGAATAACACACCTCATGCGTCTGTCATTGTAGGGAAGCAAAGGAAAATTACGAGGGCAAATTTAAATCAGAGGTGCTTATGCTTATTTTTTTTTTCTGGAAAAAAATAAGCATAAGGAAGGGGTGGGTTAACATGCAGTTATTACATAGCCTGTATTGCAATGTGAGGATGCTAAATGACTAGCTTGTTCTGTCGTGCTTTAGCTCGCGAGCTGTTAAGAGCAGGCATGGTGCACGAGCAGAAGGTTGGGATTAACACCCTGACTGGTTATGCTGCGGCTATGGCTCCATGGCTCTGTTGTTAGAATGGTACAATGTATTTTTATTCAGCCCACCATTGTTAATACCTCAAACATCATATTTTGCTTGTGTTTGGAAAAGATTGATTTGAATTCATGAAACAGGTTTGAGCTGTCAGTCAGCAAGAAGTGCATTGCTTTTTTTTTTTTTTCCTACTCGTTTTTAAGCCTCATCGAACTACTGCTCTGTAGCTCTAACTCGATTAACACGATCCCGCCATATGCAGGAACCATTCAGCTATTGTCTCACGCTTCCATTCTTTGGCACATCCACGGCATATAAAATCTGGGTTAGAAGCTGGAAAGTTGGGTTTTGGATAATTTTCCCTACAGCTGTCAGTTATTGTGATAATCAAGAGCGCTTCTTTCAAACTTCCATGCTTCTTGCCAGCTGCTGGCCTGCAAGAATAAACATGCAATGGTGTATCTAGCAAGTTGGACTTCACTCTTCATTGTAACAAGAATGTTTTTCAAGATACAAGCACTATACTTCATTGAACTATCACTGTTCAGTTTTATTATGGATCTTGTAGCATAAAGGTTGCCTCAAAAAGGCAGCAGAGTTGCCACTCTGCTTCTGTGATGATGAGTGTCAAGAGCAGTTCTGCTTGCCATGGTGACAATATGTGACATAGTAAATGCGTAAATGCACATGTTTTTCATCTTCTGACTGAAAGGCTGTGATTGCGAAAAATGGGTGTACTCATCACTGAACTTCATCAGTTGTTAACTTTACATTGGCCTTGCTGGGTGTGTTGCATTGTGACTGCATTGACTCTGCAAATTGCATCACAGCTGCAGGAGAAGGCCCCGCTGAAGAAGTCGAACTCGTGCTCGACGATCTACTTGGATGACAGCACTGTGAGCCAGCCCAACCTACGCTGCACCATCAAGTGTGTCACATTGGCAATCTACTACCACATCCGGGACCGAGGGGGCCAGCAGCGCACCATTGACATCTTTGATGAGCGCCTGCACCCACTGAGCAAAGAACCACCCGAGATGCGTGACCCTGACCACCGAACCATTTACCGCTTTGTGCGTACACTCTTCAATGCAGCCCAGCTGAGCGCCGAGTGTGCCATAATCACACTTGTGTACCTCGAGCGGCTGCTCACCTACGCTGAGATGGACATTTCGCCCTGCAGCTGGCGGCGGGTGGTCCTTGGTGCAGTCCTGCTCGCCTCCAAGGTGACCACCCTTGCCCCGCTTTCCAGTGCATGCTGGGTTGCTTTTCCGGTGCCAAGTCTTCAGAAGAGCACTGCCTTTCATCCCCCCCCCCCCCCCCCCCCCCCCCCCTTCCCAAAAAAAAAAAGCCTTTGTGTCTGACATAAAAGAGTGGTTGCAAGGTTGTACCCATTGTTCCTAAATTCCAGGCATACTAAGTCCTGAAGGAGCTCTATTGTGCATACAACACAAATGGTGTCTGCTAAAAAGGACCAAAGATGCTGCAGAGGTTGGTGTCTGCTAAAAAGAGCACCAAAGATGCTGCAGAGGTTACTTCCATAGCCATATAATTGTGTCTTATAATTAGGGCCCTCCATTTCTTGGCTTCATATTGTTTGAAGTTTAGGAGGCAAAAAAAATGTGGTGGTATTTTCAAAGTAAGAAATTGGATGGAAGTTGGGTTTTTCTTGAAAGTTCCACTATTCAGACGTTTTCAGACTACTTTTCAAATGGAGAGAACCATGACTGACATGAGACATGCTTCAAATGAAAAAGGAGCTGTAAAAGCTACGCTACAAGAGAATGTTTACCAGCTCAAATGTGGGTCCTTTCCAACCGCCTTTCCCTGCTTTCATTTTCCTGTGCATTCATATATTTTCCAGCCACTCCTGCATGGACAAGATATAGTTATATCACAAGCACCTAACTATGGAGACTTTTCTGAAGTTCGTTTGATAGGAGCTAGTTTCCATGGAGTACCCCAGCTGAGCTGCTTGCAGTATCAGTACATTTTTGAAAGGCAGTGTTCAGGTAGAATGCAATTTCTGTGAAGGTGTATTGACTGTAAACCATGTCTTGATCTTGCGCAGAAAGCACGGACACTGGGGGAAAAGTATCTTTTTTATGAAAATCCTCTATTTCATCCATTCTTGCTCCTTGGTGATGAGGCACTTGCAAGGGCCTACGTTGTTATTTGGTTTTTAAGACTCCGAACATTTTAAACGGTTCATAATGGCGCTGAGACATATATTTTTAAGCATAGACAACAAGTGCTTGGCAGATGATAGCACTTGTTACTTTTACATAAACCCAAAAACGATTTTCGAGTAGAAATCAGGTAGAATGTGGATTTTACATTACTTGATTAGGGTGCATAAATTAGGAAGACTTAGGTTTCACCTGAAATCAAAGGGCCTCACTCATAATGGGTCAGTGGTTTAGTGAGCATTGCATAAAATGTGATTGTAAAAACAAGCTATCTCAGGAGACAAAAAATCTGATCAAGAAATGCAAAGCATGAGGGCGTCTAGCCCTACAGACAGTATAGAACTGGCAGAGCTATTGAAGTTAATAAATAAGCGCAAGGTAACCGACACAAGGAAGTTTAATATGGAGAGAATCGAGCATGCTCTTAAGAACAGAGGTAGCCTAAAAGCGGCGAACAGGAAACTAGGGGTAGGTAAAAACCAGATGTATGTGTTAAAGGGACACTGAGGAGAAATTGAAGTTGGCTTGTATCGATAGAATATAAGCTCCTGATCACAAAAACGCCACTCTTGCTGAAAAACAAAGCTCTTGTAAAGTAGAAAATAGCAAGAACCAAAATATAGGTATCGCCGCCACAGGGCAATCTCGCAAGTACAAGCGTGGTGACGTCATAGGACAAGAGACGCCACCTTGGAGGAATTTTCCTTCCTACATGGGGCCGCGAATCTCTGAGGCTGACAAAGGAAGGTTGCGTGGTTCAATATTGAAGTAAGTTTTGTTTTAAAACCGATAGTGCACTTTTATTACACAAGGAAGACGGACAAAAGACAACCTGAATGTTGGAAGCAAAGAAAACCGACGCTTGGCGGCAGGAGAGTTTCGATTTGTTATGGTGCTTCGCGTCTATGAGCTTTGCGAGCCCCGTGGTTTTGTTCTTGACGCGCCTCGATATACAAGCGCCGAACAGCAGAGGAACTCCAAGTGCCGCTTCAAGTGCTAGTTAACCTTTGAAGGAGCCTGTTAAGGCTGGTCAGATGATCGCCAAGGTCGATGAAAAACTATGATGGCACGATGGTCGGTGATCGTACAAGGCAGTTCGCAGTATAAAGAGCACTTGTGCCTTCGCAGGCTCGCCCGGCGAAACATACCCGGCTGTGCCAGTCAACTTCAAACTACTTAACGGAAATCATTTATTAGGGACGGGAGACAACGTACAAGGCAGTTCAGAAAAATTGCTGATGGCCTAGCTCTGTTAGGCCAGGATATACCTAGCAAAAGCGCGGAGATTTCTGCATCAGAAGAGTGCATTCACTAGATGCGCCTTTTTTTAGGGTTGTAACTTGAGCCGTCGTGGCGGCCGCAGGCCCTGGTTCGATTCCGAACCTCGGGTTTCTTTATTTTTATTCAATGAGTGGGCGGGGGGTTTCAGTGGCTACCATAGATGCCGCCACCGAATACGTTGGTTAGCGGTTAAGCGCAGGCTCTGTTAAGGCGCGCTTATACTCCGGCGTAACGCGCGTGCGCGCGCTGCACGGCGACGTCACGTCGGCCAAAGCGAGACCCTCTATACTCCAACTGCGCTTGACCGCCGACGCGTTCGGCGGCTTCGGCGCACTCTGACTGCACTGGCGGAGACTTGGAGCATGTCTCTATTTCGCGCCGAGTGTGCCAGCCGCCGCCGGCCTGGCCAGACTGATTCGGCTCCGCGGCGAGGTGCACGTTGTGACGTAATTCAATAGCTTTGGCAGTTGGGTGGAGCTGTTCTTTCCGAGCTCTCGGCTAATTTAATCCTTTCACAGTACACATCTGAAGGTACATGTAAGTGGGCGAGAGAGCCCGATCCAGTGGACCCGTTGGATCTAGCGGAAGCCGTTGAAGCGTCGGCTTTAGTTTCAAGCCCCCAACTTTAAACGTGACCGCACTTGAGCACACATCCGTTTTTTTTTTTTTTGTGGCAAAAAAATAAATAACTTGGGCCTTGCAACCGTGGGAGACCTCGACGCCACCTGCTGCACCGTGCAACCGCACCATTCAAGGAATCACAATCCGTTTGCCCCAAAGCCCCGGCCAGCCTCTAATGGGCATAACGCGCCGACCTTGTCCTGGCCCCTCGCGACTCCCCGCACTGGGGTTATGATATTTAGTTTGCAACGGCTGCTCATGGCGGAAAGGGGAAACGACCCGCCGGTGCCTAACCTAACCGTGCTCCCTCAAAAGCATCGCGCGCTCTGTGGGGCTGAGGCCGCTAAAATGCAGGCCAGAGTATTTGCAAGAACTACGTCGTCGGGTTCGGGAACGGGGTCCATCGTAACGCTGGCAAGGCGCCGGTGCAAACGTAAACGAAGCGACCCCTGACAGGTGCCTTCAACGTGCAGCGGCGGTAGCCTTCATTTTGGCAGTTGCTAGACAACACCGCTAGCCACCAGAAATCACGGAGTCTGCGTTTACGTCACGTTTCACGTCACTCGGTCCTATGACGTCATGAGAGTTCTCCGTGACATCATAAGAGTTCTCGAGTTTGAATCGGAGCGGCGGGAAAAACTTTTTCAACTTCGAATCCAAATTTCGTTGAAATAAGTGCATCTTTCACTCCCGGACAAGCGGCAACAAAGCCATGAAATGCCGAACTATCAGATTTTGCTAACAAAAAAAATTTGATAGAGTTCTCCTCAGTGTCCCTTTAAGAGACAAGGAGGGCAATGTTATTAGCAATATGGATAAGATAGTTAAAGTAGCTGAAGAGTTCTACACAAATCTGTACAGTAGCCAATGTAATCAGAACGTTAATGAGAGAGACAGTAGCGCACAGCAATGCGTCATGCCCCCAGTAACGAAAGAGGAAGTAAAGAAAGCCTTAGGAGCAATGAAAAGGCGAAAAGCAGCTGGTGGGATCAGGTAACAGCACTGTTGAAAAACGGAGGGGAGATCATGCTAGAAAAACTAGCCACCCTGTATACGCAGTGCTTTATGACTTCGACCGTACCAGAAGCTTGGAAGAATGCAAACATTATCTTAATCCATAAGAAAGGAGACACCAAGGACTTGAAAAAATTACAGGCCGATCAGCTTACTATCCGTTGCCTACAAAGTATTTACTAAGGTAATCGTTAATATAGTCAGGGTAACCTTAGACTTCAATCAACCAAATGATCAGGCACGCTTTCGTAAAGGATATTCCACAATAGATCATATTCACACTATCATTCAGGTGATAGAGAAATGCGCACAATATATCCAACCACTGTTATAGCCTTCCTTGATTACGAGAAAGCATTCGACTCAGTGGAAACCTCAGCAGTTATACAGGCATTGCATAATCACGGTGTAGAAGAGCCTTCTGTCAAAATACTGGAAGATATATATAGCAACTGCACATCTACTCTAGTCCTCCATAAAGTCAGCAATAAAATTCCAATAAGGAAGGGCGTCAGGCAAGGAGACACGATCTCGCCAATGCTATTCACCGCCTGTTTAGAGGAGGTATTCCGAGGCCTGAATTGGGAACATTTGGGGATAAGAGTTAATGGAGAATACTTAAATAATCTGCGATTCGCTGATGACATTGCTTTGCTGAGTCACTCGGGAGGTGAACTGCAAATCATGATCAGTGAGTTAGACAGGCAGAGCAGAATGCTGGGTCTAAAAATTAACATGCAGATAACCAAAGTAATGTTCAACGGTCTAGCAAGCGAACAGCTGTTCCCAATTGGCAGCAAGCTGGTTGGAAGTGGTAAAAGAATACTTCTACTTAGGGCAGGTAGTGACAGCTGAACCGGATCATGAGAGGGAAATAACTGGAAGGATAAGAATGGGGTGGAGCGCATATGGCAGGTTCTCTGAGATCATGAATGGCAGTTTACCAATATCCCGAAAAGAGAAAAGTGTACAATACCTGTATCTTACCGGTACTCACCTACGGGGCAGACATGTGGAGGCTAACGAAAAGAGTTCAGCTTAAGTTAAGGACCACGCAGCGAGCCATGGAAAGAAAAATGATAGGTGTAACGTTAAGAGACCGAAAGCGGGCAGAGTGGGTGAGGGAACAAATAAATGCATGTTAATGACATCCTAGTCGAAATTAAGAGGAAGAAATGGGCTTGGGCAGGGCATGTAATGCGAAGGCAAGATAACCGCTGGTCCTTAAGGGTAACGGCGTGGATTCCAACAAATAGTAATTGTAGCAGGGGCCAGCAGAAGGTTAGAAGTTTGCAGGCATAGGGTGGATGTGGCTGGCAAAGGACAGGGTTAATTGGAGAGACATGGGAGAGGCCTTTGCCATGCAGTGGGTGTAGTCAGGCTGATGATGATTATGAAAAACAAAGTACAGACAGGCTTCAAATATTGCTTTTATATTTTTCTCTTTTATTCTTGTGCTGTGGAATAATATTTGAAAAGTTCTTTACAAATTAATGTAGAAGTTCATATTTGGGAAGCTGTGGTGCAACATGGGAGTAGAAATGATTGATAGAGCTTGGTGTGCTAACTTAGCACAAAACTAGATTAACAATAGTTTGGTTTTATGGGGTTTAACGTCCCAAAGCAACTCGGGCCATGAGGGACGCTGTATTGGAAGGCTCCGGATAATTTCGAGCACTTGGGGTTTTTTAACGTGCATTGACTTTGCACAGTACGTGGGCCTCTAGCATTCAAACCCGTGTCTTTCGGGTCGGCAGCTGAGCACCATAACCACAGAGCCACCGCGGCGGCTCAGATTTACAATAGTGGTGCCGGGTTTAAAATGATGCTTTGTTTTCTAAGGCTATTGCACATGCATGCTGTCATGCAGGATGCTTTTGCATGAGCATGCATCCCCTCACCACCACCGCCTGCCATGGTTGGGGACTTTGTAGCTGTGGCATCTTGCTGCTGAACATGAGTTTGTGCTGGCCAGGAAATTAAAAAACACGTGTGTGCTGAGGTTTTTGTGTACGTTGAACCTCAAGTGGTTGGAATCAATTTAGTGCCCTCCATTATGGCATGCCTCATTCATAGCCACAGGGCTGCTGTAAAACCCATTAATTTCTTCTAATTATAAATTCCTCCTCCCCACCATTGTAGAATGCTATAGTTTAATCAACACTGCATAGTACTTTGTTAATGAGCACAAATATGAAAATTAGGGACCTTAGACATACCAGTGACAGTCAAACTTGAATACTGTGTGTAGCTATCAAATTAAGTAACACTGTATTTGATTGGGGCGTAGAACAAATCTGGACTACCTTGCAAATTTAAATAACTTTGAAATGTGTTTATGCTTTGAAATATGTGCTAAAACGACAGTGATAAAGCTCACAATAAAACAACAAATTATGATAAAATTTTTGTGGTACAGGGACGAAGATGTAGAAACATGGATGACAGGACTTAATGTGTTGGAGCCACTGTTATTCATTGTTTTCTGCGCCTTTTTCATTAAAGCTTTTCATGTGTTACAAGCAATTACCACTGCTAAGAATACTACCTGAGTTGCATTTTTGTGAAATGTTCCAACCTGTTTTCAACCTTGGCTCATGTTAGGTGACACATGTTATTAGACTACAGCCTCTCTTCTGAGTATCGCTAGTCTTTGTTGTAGGCAAATTTGTACATCTGTCAAGCTGGCATGCATGCTCTGTCAGAATGGTGCCCGATTTTGGCAATTTAATGCTTTAAATTTCACCAAAATTTCCTCCTGTGCACTGCTTAGCGGCTGGTTTATTTTGTTAACAGATCATCTGGAGCCAGAAGTGCACTATGGAGTACAGATTACTACACAAGCAGTAGTGTTGAAACTAAAATACATTCTGATTGCGGCATAGTTTACACGCTCGCTAGCAGGAAGCAAATTGCAAGTTTGAGCAAATCAGTTTGGAATACAGGCTTGATACTTTAGGTGATATTTCAGTTGGTAAAGTGTCCAAGATATGCAGCGGAGGAATTGCTGTGCCATCTGTACCATGCTGTGCCTTAAGAATTTCTTCGTGCGACTTTGCGCCTCGTAGTGGACATAGCGCTATAAGCTTCGGCCTAGTTTCAGTTTCGACTTTTGCTGGCTGTGGCTTGTCCGAAGCTGTTTCGTTTTACCAGAGCTGTGCAATACTAGTGGGTGTGCTGTATCAGTGACTGGTACAGTGGAGGAATTTCCATGACTAGCGGCAGCTGTTGCAGCTCGAAGAAGCTTGTCAGGAATTGTGATAAAATGGCGAGAAATAGGTACCATTTTATTAGGCAGTTCAGAGTACCGCATGCTAGTCTGCCGGGATACACGCGAGTGCGCTGTTTAATTGCTTTTGATCTCTGCTGGCCTTGCGATTGCATCGTTGTGCGTCTGTTGCTTTGAGCTGTGCGCGTTCCGCAATGCCATACCACGGGAAACTATGAAACAGAGTGCTCTTGAACATGCATATGAAGTTAATTTTCGAACTGCGCAAAGAACAACCACAGAGCAAAGGGCACACACACACACAAGTGCAGCCTTTGGCTAGCTAGGGTGGCTGGAGCATCAACTTATGCCTTTGTCACAAGGGAATTTTCAAAGGCTATCGAGTTGAGAGCCTTCAAAATTCTCAGTAGCTATCGAAACTCGGAGTTGTGCCGCTGCTACATGCAAACTTTATCGCCGTCGAGAGTTTCCATCTTCTTGCATCAATGTGTTGTGGCACCACTGTCACCGGCAGTAATTTTGCAGGCATGCTAGCTATGGCTAGCAATCAGCTTACAGGTTTAACCTAAGAGGGTTAAAAACAAAATGCTTATTCGTTACAGTAATATCAGTCACTCATGAAATGAGCGTCGTTATGGACAAGCTGTAGTAGCATTCATGCACTTTTGAAGAAGCTGATATTGGTTATTTTTGTATCGCTGGCAACAATGGTATTGTGTGCTGAAGCGTTTTGTAGCTCAGCCTGTCTTTTTTTCTGCATATTAAGTTGTATATTTTAAAGTACCATGTTTTTCAGAGATGATACTGCAGTTTTTTATTCCCCAGTGCATTGCTGTGTGCGCTCCAAGTCCAAGAGTGCCACGCAGTCCCCACTCGAAGGCCCTCTAGATCTTGATAAAGAGTTCCATGGTGCTTTGTTGACTTGATAGACTATTTACTCGATGACCATTGAGCCGCCCTGTAGCAGCGCTCAATTGGCCTTCGAGCCTATAGACTATCGGTTTGACGGCCTTCAAAATGACCATGTGACAGGGGTGTCATATTCGGAGTGAACTTCTTCATATATTTCTATCTTTTCTTTCTTCGGCGGGAAGGGGGGGGGGATCGCCGTACATTTGAAGTCGACCTATACGTCGCAGTATACAGTACCTAGCAGATGCAGGAAAGAAACGATGATATTATGAATGAGGCCCAATTAGTGTTTCGCCCGTTACACTGCGTTTGAAGCAAGCGGGTGGCCTCTCTCTGGCACACAGTGTTGCTTGTTTGTTCCTTTATTTTGTCAATGCATTGACAAATGGCAGTTATCCTCTGCGATGGTTCAGTGGCTTTGGCGTTCCGGTGCTGAGTCTGCTGTGTAATGTGATTTGACAGTAAAGAACCCTAGATGATTGAAATCAGTCCAGAGCCCTCCACTATGACATCCCTCATAGCCCATGTGTCACTTCGGAACATTAAACCCCACATACCATACTGTACTGTGCTATACCAGACAATTAGCAATTACTGGTGCTCACGTTAGTTAAAATTATTCTCACAAATAGGAATATGACAAAACCCCGCCGCGGTGGCTCAGTGGTTAGGGCGCTCGACTACTGATCCGGAGTTCCCGGGTTCGAACCCGACCGCGGCGGCTGCGTTTTCATGGAGGAAAAACGCTAAGGCGCCCGTGTGCTGTGCGATGTCAGTGCACGTTAAAGATCCCTAGGTGGTCGAAATTATTCCGGAGCCCTCCACTACGGCACCTCTCTCTTCCTCTTCTTTCACTCCCTCCTTTACCCTTCCCTTACGGCGCATTTCCTTTCCCCCCAAAACCAATTATTATTATTATTATGACAAATTGATTTCCGAGCTTTAGCAAGTCCTGTTGGGGGAAGCAAGCTGCGTGCCTCCATTTATGAATTTGTGTACTTGTACAAGTGCATTAGGTTCAGGCCAGCTGGTTGACCGAGTTAATGTCCAATGTAATTGGGCAGTAGCTGAGTGTTGTGGCACGTGTGTGATAAAAAGAGGAAGCACGAGTTGAAAACCTGGTATATGCACTTGCTTAAAGGCGAGTTTGTCCAAGGGCCGCACTTGTGGTTAGTAGAATATCAACGATTAATAGAAAAATTCGTGTTACTGAGGATCCACAATTATCTTTTTGTGCAGCATGATATGCTTGCGGTACATCTGTAGCGTAAGCTGCTATGTCCCGCTTCAGAGGATGTGGTGGGGGATTCTTTCTCTGCTGTCCATTAACATGTGGGCATAACCCTCGCACCGGAAGAATACAGGGCCACGACAGCAGCAAAATAATCTCTCATGGCAACATGCAGTTGTGATTTCAAACGCTGTGTGAAAATGAGAACTGCTTTTGCTCTGGCCTGCCAGCAATGTTAGAAAAGCTGCTTGCCAAAATGCGGAAGATGCATGTAATAGTTATTCAAGCTTGATAGTATCTTGTTTTCTCATGCAGTTGTGGTAGAGATTGCTGGCTCTATGGTATAGTGTCAGCACTAGTTTTACTTGTGAGCCATTTGGGGGCACTTAAGGATTATGTTCACTTCGTGCTGTATGACAGCACTTCGGTGGCTGTGCATGCTGTGAATTTACCAGCAGATTTATGCTTTTCTAAAATACAATTTGTGTGACTTTAAAGCTAAAAACACGTTTTCAGTGCTCCAAGCCTGCTCCAAAACTTCATTTTGCCTGCTCCAAGCCTGCTCCAAAATGCAGTTTTTCTTGATCCCAGGATTGCTGGGGAGACAGTTTTGTTAGTTCCACCTCTGGATGTGGACATATGTGGATTACTTTTCATTCGCATTTTTCTAGCATTCACTTGTGCTCCATGAAAGAGCATGTTGAGCCGTTTCCCTGGGAAGCTCTTGATATGCGTGTTCCAGAAGATAGAGCAACATATCATAAAGCGGCTCTCTATAAAGTTCCAGTATGCCTTGCATGTTGAAGGACGCCGCTCCACAAATATCCCCCAGCAAGAGTTTTTTAAAATGTGTTTTGAGGAAGCTGAGTTATCTGTAGTCAAAATTTGAGTTTCCGCATTTTCGCGCCTTTTCCTCTCCTCTCATCACTTTGCACGCTGAATTGTCAGCGCTCCTCTGCCGACCCTGCCCACTCGACCCCTCCATCGGCTGCTGATGTGCGTGGGAATTCTCTGTGGGGGTGGAGCTTCCTGACATGCCGAAGTGTCCGCGGCCGTGGTAGCTGCATGACGTCTGAAAGAATTGGCACGGTGAACCAATGATAGTCCCCCGGCTGCTGACGTCACTTGCACAACAAGACGTCGAGTGCCAGGTTTCGCACGAAAGCCCAGCACCGTTGGTCACTGCGAGGTGCGGCAGCAGGAATTTTTAAAAATGTATTGCAAATTATCGGCTCACTTTTGAGGTCTTGTACGCGACGTGAACAGTCAGTGGCCTGTGCTCTACATAATGCAAGCATTTTACAACCAACCTCAAACACCCTTTTCAGGGACCCTTTAAAGACTATGTATGGTGTTTTTTTTTTTTTCATTGCACTTATTAGTCAGCATGAATATAGGCCAGGTGAGCGCACAGTGGGAACTGCCATTCTTGCTGCCACTGCTCATAGGAGGCAGACTTTACTGCCGTCCAGTTTTTCCAATGGTAAATTGGTAATCATTTTTACCTGAAAGATAACAGACTAGGAAGTATAAGAAGAAACAACCACACGCCACCAGTGGGATCCAAAGCCACAACCTCCATATGCACCATACAGTGCTGTACCTACCGAGCTGTTTTTACTTTCTAATCAGTAAGTCTCGGGTAAAAAATGATTACAGGACTAATTTTCCATTGATCAACACCACAAGGTGAAGAAAAAAAAATTCCCCTGTGCTTTCCTTGGTATCAATGAGCAGAGGTGGGCAAATGCCCTCATTTTTACTTTTCCTCCCCCTCACTTTTGAATCCATGGCCCACCCTCACCCTCATTTTGAAAAGCTATCTGACCCTCCCTCATCCTCACAACTTCCTGGCCCTCCCTCGCCTTCACATAATCGGCCCTCCCTTACCCTCACGAACAGTCGTTTTAAAACTCGAGGCATTTTTTGTAGTCGGCAACTTCTGATGATATTACTGAGTAATAAACAAGCCCTCAAGGCACTAATGGATAAGCACTGAGGCACTACATCCTTATTTTTCTGTGCCTCCGTGTACGTGTGTGTGTGTGGTTTGAGTAATACGTAAGACAACACCAAGACATTTAAGAGTTGAGCCACAAAATATCACTGCATTTACTTGTGCCACACTGCGTGCATACATTTGCCTTGCATTTATAACATTTCGTTGTTATTTATATGCACTGCTAAAATGAGTCGGCGCGTTGTTGTGCCTGTGTACAAACACTAATGTATGCCAAGAATATTTAGAAAACAATGCAGTAGCGTTTACCACAACAATTACAATAAGTACTAAGCACACAATAGAATCGGAACAAGGAAAGTTTGTAGGTCGCTTAATTAACATTACCCGATGATATACTGCGATAGCAGTGGGTCTTCTGAATTTAACTGCTTCTAATCTCCTGCTATTTCGTGCAGTTTGCTGCATGCTCGTCTGATGACGCTTCCACGCGCACGGATGGGAGATGAAGAAGACCATGCTTTCAAACTACAGCGCGAGACTGGCAGTTTAACATGCGTGAATGCGGGTACGTGTCAAAGACGACCACATTGTAAGCACAGCTCGAGAGCTTGGCAGTTCATACAGGCAGCATGTTAAGATTTCTCCCAACTGATCTTTCATCTGAGGGAAGTGTATGAACCGACCGACTGTAAATCGGAGTGGCATTCAGTCTTGGTGATGTGCTCAGCCTTACCTCGCGTCTAGTACTCTGCTGCTCAGTCTTGTTGCAATGTATTCCGTGGCGTTTCTTTCCTAAAAGCTTTGCAAATAACGTAATTATTGTAAATAGAATAATTTTCTCAAAAGAAAACATTTGACAGAAATCTGTCTGGCTGGGAAATTTAATCTTGGAGGTAGATGAGTGACGCCAACATTTTCGATGTAATAAATATATGCTTAAAAAAGCTGTGGGTGATGGCCTAAAGGTCTGAAGCAGCGGCCAGCGGAACTTTTTTTTAGCGCCACCGTGGGTTGGGGTCCCGTTCCCCCAGCTATGAAGTTTTTTATTTCTTTAGTGCCTTCTCCCACTGCGATGCCGGCTTTCTGCTGTAGTGAGGCTCTTATGTTGTCATTTAAAATAAAACATTATTCAGGCCACTTGAACATCAAACTGGTCGCCAAAATGCAGCATTTGGGCTCAATAATGATCATCACTAACTCCCAGAGTCTGGAGTAAAATATTCCTGTGGTGGCCATTTTAATGCCGTAGCACTTCCACTCTGCCGAAAAATGGTTGTCTGTCTGTCTGAAGCCTGCTTCTAGCACGAGGGCCACCTTGGTCACGTGATGTCACATCATCACAAGCTGCCCGCCGGATTGCGAGCAAATTGCCCACCGTGGCAGTTTAATTAATGATTGGTCGCGAGAGATTCCTCAGGAATAACATGGGCCTCACAAGCCCCGCCGATGGCAGCACCTGCCTTCGCAAGGCAGTGGTGTGTAGCTTAACCTCTGCGCCAGGAGCGGAATTAGGACTCCCATAAATTTGT
Organism: Amblyomma americanum; assembly: GCF_052857255.1. Taxonomy (NCBI): domain Eukaryota; kingdom Metazoa; phylum Arthropoda; class Arachnida; order Ixodida; family Ixodidae; genus Amblyomma; species Amblyomma americanum. The sequence goes on along the minus strand of NC_135497.1, from coordinate 85,069,997 downwards.
CAATGCAGAGAATTGACCAATTCTACGGCAGTACGAGCTTAAATGATGCAATATCACGTAAACTTGCATAATATGATATATCAACCGAAGTAAGCCAGTTCAGGTCAAGCAAAAGCTTAGAAATGCAAAACCAGAGCCAATGGTGCTAGCGCACGATAATTCATGGATAACCCCCAGCTAAACCGCCCGTGATTTTTTCGCTGAGTGTCAATTCCCTACTGTGCCTCCAAGAAATTTAGTTCATAAAGTCAGGTGCGCGATTACATGGTCATTCGTCTCACCAGGGACAGAAATAAACCAAGAGTTGTTTCTGTTATTTGGAGAGCAGTACAACTTTTACTTTTTTAGCACCTTGTACAATGCAAGGCGGAGCGAGCTATGATTCAGACCGAGCTGGTTAAGCTTGTGCTTTATTTCTATGGTAAGACTACTATGATTGGCTTTGGCCACCTAGATTGCGGCGCCGCTTTCCTATAACCGCAATTTCAGCGGAAATAGAAATATACGACTGTACTGAAATACTCACAGTTTGAATGAAAAACTTCAACACCAACGCCGCCATCAGGCTTTGATTTGGTAGTGGAATTTCGTAGAAGTATTTTTGCGCTGCAGCAAGTTCTGTGAAACCTCACTAAGCTGAAATCGAACTTCATTCCGGGAAACAAGGCTTAGAACATGGGAGCTCAATAGCCTTACTAGGTATAATTTCTACACGCTTTACCTACCGTGATGATCTGACAGACTCAGGGCTGATAATAAAAATGCTAACTGCATACCAAGGTTCCCGTTTGACCAGCAACTACACGCACGGCCCAGCCAGTGCCTCCTTGTTAGCGCACTACATGGGATGTTTAACCTAAATTACACAATTTTTAAAAATAGGCTTTTTCAGTTAGAAGAGTGCTTTTTTCGGCATAGCATTGTCAGCGGTGTAGTACATCGCGGCGACAGAAACTACATCTTCCCCGGTAACCTTCACACTTATGGACTGGTGCTCTAAAACCGAAATTCATAATTGTCTGCACAGAAAAAAAGCATTAGGCCGGAGTACGGGTCAAGCCATCAACCTTGCCCTCAGACTGTGCGTCTTGCCCTCCCTCGCCCTCACCTCATCATGTCTCTCCTCACTCGCCCTCACCTCACCATGAGTTTTCTTTCTCACCATCGTCCTCACAAATTTTCATGCTCCCATCCTCCCTCACCTCACAGAATGAAATCCTCATGAGATGAGGGTGAGGACGCCCTCATGAGGGATCGCCCTCGTGAGGATGCCCATCTCTGTCGATGAGTGTTAGCTCCCTTCAGATGTATGTCATTACAAGCTCCCTTGTGTCCCTACCCTTGTCTGTTCAATATATACAGGGTGTTTCACATAACTTTTTAGTTATGTTTATTTATTTGCGTAATAATACTGGAGCAAAAACCGTCGGGGGGACCTCCTGTACAGAATTCTCAGCAACAACACAGGTCTAAAAAAAATGCTCGAAATACAGTGCAGTTAATTAGTAGCAAATAACAGAATTTTGTTTTTTGTAGTTAACTATGTGGATACATGTGTGATGAAAAACAGGGCTTTAGAACATAACAACAAAACAACACTTGAGATCAAAAGCTCTATACAAATAAACAGGAACAGCAATAGTGCCAGGGAAAAATATCTGATATTATATCGCTTTGTGTTAGTACAATCAGCAGATATTCTTTTAATTTCTTATTGAATACAAAATATGTCCTTCAAGACTTCAAACACAGAAAAAAATCCTGCATTTCATTGGGTGATTGGTTTCAGAATGTTATATGCATGAATTTAGCTGTACACATGAATTTAGCTGTAAATATGCCGTAATTTTTGATATTAGGTAGGAGGATGTTTACATTAGCAGCGAACCTAGTATGATTAACTAAAGAAGCAGCTGTTATTGAAGTCTGCAGTAAAGTGCATCGTATGTCGCCCCGTGATGAAAGACAAAAGCTGAAGTTGACTGTGAATGACGAATGAGAGTCATGGAAAGTAAAAGTGAGTTTTATTAATAATCTTATTGCGGATGCAACTTTTTTTGGCTACGGTTCACGTGCAGGTCCAATTTAAGATGCGAATACCACTCCTGGTGCAGTGGCGCGTTGGTTAAGTGATGCGCCACTGCCCTGCTATGGTAGGTGCTGCCATTGGTGGTACTTGGGTTGCTTGGGTTGGGTTGAGACCCAGATTGCTCTTCATGACCCAGGTTGCTCTTCCTGAGCAACCTCTCGCGATTAATTGAACTGCCGCCTGCTACAGCGGGCAGGTTGCTAGGTGTGTGCGTGTATGCGTGCGTGCGTGCATCCACACACACCTGGGCAGGCTGCCCACAACCCGGTAGGCAGGTGAGCAGGCTGCCATAGCAGGATTCAGACAAACAAGCACACAATGGCTAAATGCGGGGAATGCCCACTATAGGTGCTAATGCAGTAGAAAAAAATGATTGTGCTCTTGTGTTACTATATTATAGTGTTGACAAACGTGTTTTGAACGAACGAAGCAGGCGTGCTTAGTGTCTTAGAGTGAGTGGCCGACACCGCTCCCGGCTTGACAGTGAATCAGCACATTCGTCCGCAACATGGAAAGTGCGCGCTGTGACCTGCGATAAGTGATAGGCAGGCCACAGAAAGCCAATTCAGACAGAGCATTTGTTGAGCCATTACACAGACAAGACGAAAAAAAAAATGGGACAGTGGTGAAGTTGCGCTGTTGCAAGCAGCCTCAGGTGATCTTATTTTCGCTATTTTGACAGCCCCTCCACCTGAGCAGCAACTGCTCAAGTTCAGCACGGTTGGCGCGCACGTTTAATTAGTTCCAAACACGGTTGAGAGTGCTGTAATATGGTAGCACATGAGCGCAGTTGCACGGTTTTTTTTCATGTTTCACAGGCTTTCTTGAAATGCTGGGCAAAAAAATTGGGTCAGAGGAACGTCTGTTTAGGAGCAGGCAGCAGGTACGTAGCTACAAAAATTCATCTTAGTTAATGAACTAATTATGCAGAATATAAAATACTGAGGTGTGCCACATGATAGCAAACATGTTGTTGTATTTACCCAGCCGTGGTTTACAGTATTTTAATCCTAGACTGTTATGTGAAATGCTCTCTCTCTCTGTCTGTGTGTGTGGTATGTGCGTGTGTAATGCGTGATGGGGTGTCAAAAGGAGAGATGGAGTCATCACTACATGCAGGTGTGTGTGCAGCAAATGATCTCTCCACTTGGCCCTCTGCAACCCTTTCCAACAGACCATCAATTTATTGTTCTGTTCATTCATAACCTGTGCAGGTCAGTTTTCACCTCTTGGTTGGTCTCTTGAGGGTAACACATTTGTTCTCTGGTCTATGCTGCTTTTTGTTTCTCAATGTCACTCCCATCACTTTCCTTAGCTTGCTGTGGTATATATTTCATTCCAGCACAGTTCTGGACAAATAAAATGGGTGAATATAGCACAAAAGTAGCACAGTGCTTGCTCTTTCAATTTACTGCTATGGAAAGAGAAACATGGAGGCACTTACTTTTGCATTGGAAGGGTTAATGGTAAGTAATGCTGTCTACGAATGGATGACGCAGTGCAGGGATGCTTTTGTGACAATTGAATAGCTGCTGGTCTTACAGGTATCAGATTTAGTGAGATGCTATGAAATTTGGAGCACTAAAATTTTCAATTTAGACTTTGGGTCAGCTGGAACGTCTATTTAGGAGCAGTCTGGAGTACTAAAATTTAGAACCTGGAGCACTCTGGAGCAACAAAACATTTGTCCAGAAGCACTCTAAAGCAAGCAGCTTTTAGTTTCCGCACAGCCTCTTATAAAAGCACATATTCCTCTCCCGCAGTCACCATCTATGCACACAATCAGTCCACATCACAGTCCACTCCAGAAGTCGCCATCTATGCACATAATCAGTCACAGTAGAACATAGTTCATTGTGGTGTCACAATCCATACAAACATTCACTCACAGTACAACATAGTCCACTCCAGAAGACACCATCTACGCACACATTCAATCACAGTAGACCATAGTCCGTTCCTGCTGTCACCATTTAGAAACAAGATCAGTGTCCCGAAGAAATGTTAAAAGAAGGCGTGCAGCCTCTCTTCTGCATGTCTGGTTTCCACTCGGTTGAGTGTGATGTAAAGATGTGCTGCACCATTAATTTGGCACAGAGTAGCACATGAGAGGTCGTCACGCCATGTGAGGAGACACCCTTGTGAAATATGTCATACAATGTTTTGTTAACAGCCAATACACTGCACGTGCCTACTCACGCATAGTAGCTCAAGTGTGCTGAAGTGTGGCTCTTCACTCCTTTTTACAAAGCTTTAAAGAGCTTTGTTAAATCTTCACATTAAAACCATTTATGTTGGCCAGTTCAGTCATGCTTTCTTGCACACTTGTGCTTCTCTCACTCAGAGGCAATTAATCAGACTCAGTCACCTCGTTATCCTTGTGAGCCAGGCCAGTTATGATCAGCCTCTGTGTTGGCTGAAGAATTGTTGACATTTCCGCCTGTAGTGCGCACAAAGTCTGCTCTAACCTTGAACAATGTACAGTGCACCATTTTTTAAGCAGATGGCAGAGCGCCGGGATCACCATGTTGCACAATTCAAACATACGGCCAAGTACAAACACAGCAATTCCATGCAGAGCTGTGCCCATTTATGACAAGCACTGGCTTGGCACGAAGTCTCCAGACACTGTGCTCTGTTGTAAACGAGGACTCGTGTGCCAGCAGCCCACGTGTAGGAACGCACCGCGCGGCTGCGATCTCCATCGAGAGTATACATGAGCATCAAAAATATGTGAGAATGATGGATGTTACATGCGACAGAAACCAGGAAAAAATCCTCCACGCAAGCCCAGCATTGCAGTCTTGCGGGAACTTGGAGCTCACTGTGAGGCTGCCTGAGTTAGGTGCGAGTCGCACTACAGATGCGGAGTGGACCGACACTAATGCACTGTCAACACTTCTTGACCTTCCCCTTCCTCCCCCTCCCCCCTTCCAGCTGAAAAGCTTGCCACCAAACCTGTGCAACTGAAAGGTTCTTAGCCTAAAGTGTACGGGCGGATCATGCCTCGCAGCCATTTTCGCCGCCGGCCTTGTTGCCGCGAGGTTTTCACGAATGAACTTTTCAAGAGTAACTGCCATTTACTTTGTACAAAAATTTACTGAACAGCACAGAACACTGCCTGCGCGTTGTTGCCATATACCGCGCATACATCAGCGCAGGCTCTCTCCCCAAGCGGTCACTTGTCAGCGGTCAGTGTTCCTGTGTACATAGCTTGCACGTGACTTGCTGCTTGGCGGCCATGCTTAACTGCTTTGGCTGCTGTGCGCACCTCGAGACGAGACACGGATAAACAGTGATGTGTTTTGTGCTGCGACCAGCTTTTCTTTTTGCATGGAAATGCCTCCTTTTCCAAGGGCTATAAATCGAGAGTGTTTGGTGCAAGAAAAAGGTTTGGTAGTGCGAAAACGCTGACCCCTCATGACGCAGTGGAATCAAGAGTGCCCCAGTTGGAGAGGTCAGCGCAGAACTTTTTTTCTATCTTTAAGCTTTTAAGTGTTGGTTCCTTTTTAGCTTTCTGGATGCTGGAACACAGTTCAGAGAAATTTTGATATCTCCAGTGAGCTTTGGCAGACATGGCTGCAAGGCTGGTTCGCCGTCTCCACTGCATTGCCCTTGGCATGCCTTTTTCAGGCCTCAGCTTACCACTTTTTGCTGTGTCATTTTTCACTGTGCACTGGCGACCAGCGGGGAAGCGACAGGGCAGTCAGGATTCGTCTCCTCAAGGTACATGGGTGGTCTCCATTTCAATGCGAACGGTCAGATTACACAGCGAGGCTTTTATTGTTTCACCATGATCACTGTGACGACAGTCTGACCTGCAGATTTACCAGTTATGAAGCTGCGTCTGGGACTGAATACTTGTAGTCATGGCACGTTTCATGCGCGTCGCATTCAAGTTGCATGTTCAGCACACCATCGTTTGCTCGCTCTGGCCCTTTGGAACCTTCCATGCAGAGAATGTTTGCTGAAAGTTTCCTTCCGCTATCACCGCTGCATTTGGAACGACCAAATATCGCGTGCACATCTGTGTCGAAATGACGCGGCATGCAGGAGCTGGTGGTTCATAAACGCAGTGGATTCACGTCACAAGAGTTCCTTTTTACTGACGTCGGTGCAAGCTATGCATATCGGGAGCAGATACAGGAACGCTAGTCAGCAAAGACAATAGTCTGGTAATGTGATGTGCCATATACGCGGAAATTGCCATATCTGTGCATGTGAATTATACGACCAAATTATATCTGCGTCGCAGTGAAACGCGACCATCGAGCGTTTGACTCACTCTAGCCCTAATTGGCCGGCCAGTCGGAATTATGGCAGTGAAAAGTACCTTCTAAAGATACGCAAGCCTGAGGACATCCATTGGCGTCCATCTTGATGCGTGTGCTGCTCGTATTTTGTAAGCAAGAGAGAAACGGGCAGCGGCTTGAAAACACGTGCCAAAACTTCGGCGGACTGAAGATGGCGGCACATATGGCATAAGAAGTACACCATAAATGTCAGTGTTCCAACATTCGTGTTTGTCCATTTGCTGCAAACTTCAGGATACAAGGAAAGAATGCCGCGCGACAGTCATCTTCATTATAAGTGGGCTTCAACGGACCTTAATGTTTAGAAACAGTGGCGACAACTAAGGTTATGTTTGCCTGGATTGCCAGTGCACGATGCAGCGTGTTTGAAGCAGTGTGGCATAATTTTCCCAATTTTTATCAGAATGGCACAGCTCATCTGGTTTGGTGCATTTAGCGAAACGGTGGTATTAATGTATGAAGCATGTTGTCAAAACTACTTGTTGACCTACATTGTTTTGCCGTAAAAACTATTTTCAGGGTACTATTGTCGGTTTCGGACAGCAAGGCTAATGAAGATGGTGCCCCATATATTAAAGGGACAAATCCAAGTTTGCTTGCATCGCTTGATTACGAGTTTTCATGACAAAAGGGTATTTTCAGTGAAAACTGAGCTTTTTAAGAAACAAAAGGCACAAAGAAACGGCTGTTTTCATAAGTAAACTGTGGTGATGTTGATATTTTTTACACAAATCTCTCTTGCCTCACTGCACTGCAAACCACTTCCAGCCCGAGATCATGGAGACCATAATAGTTCAGACATCGTTGCGAGCTTGAATAGAGTGGTGAAAAATATTCTATTTGCAACTCCAAATTTACCACCAATGAATATGTCAGCTACAAAAGGCCAAACAATTGAAGTTTACCGAGAACAAAAATAGGATGGAGTTGTCCTCGGCATCCCTTTAAAAATGCACATTAATGGGGTATAGTGTGCTGTTACTGCACAGCGCCTTCAGTGATGGAAGTGTTCCATCATTTGTACCAGACCACACTGAAGGGGCCACCCTTCACCAGCCATCAAGCCCAGGTCAACAGCTGCATTGTGATTATACCCAATGCTCCCGATGCCAGCGTTCTTCCCTAAACATTTTTGAGTCTAGGTGTGATCCCATGCAAAAAGCCCTGAGAAGTCTAATTGGCTAGCATGACTGCTGGTTTGTGAATTAGGTGGTTATGAGTAGCTGAATATATTTTCCAGAACCTGCTTTCACTGAAAAGTGCATGCCAGCATCCTGTTAGTGGCACTATTTGTGTTAAAGGGGCCCGAACCATCATTTTAGCTTGGCATGTCAACAGATCTGGGAGGACGCCACCATGGACATTTTATAAAGTTAACAAAAGCACAAAGTAGCTTGTTGCAGCAGCTTTTCAGTTTGATTTTTGTTGTCACAGAACAGTTGCCATGTGGTATAGTGCCTGCACAGCTGCTGGAACCCCTTTTCAAGGTAGTTACAAAAAGGGGTATTACCATGGGTAATGCTGACCACAGTCTTAATAAGGAGGGGAATCGCTCACACGTGTACAAGGCAAGGAAAAGAGAGAAAGAGAAGGAAAAGTCTTTATTGAAAAGAGTTGAAAACGCTTGTCCGGAGAAATATTTTTTCAAAGAAAAATGGCAGTGTAGATTGCATGTCCAGTCTCTTAGCTTCAGATGCCCTTTTAGCATGGGTTACCTGGTGAATGGGTTCAAATATAAGGATATTGGTTGAGGGAAGCAGTAAAAGCTTAACACTGCAACTTCATTTGGCATTTCCAATAGACCTCTCCCGGTCTACGTCATGGATAACGTTTTGAAGGAGGGATGATGGACATGGCTTGGAATGGTTGGCAAAATGTTCCGCTGTCAGCGACGTGGTGCAGTGGATTTTGTCTCGTATAGTGACAATTTATTGTGTTTATCTCAATGCCGTTGAGTTTTTGCGTAGTGGAATGCGCTAATCAATCGAAGATCAGCTGCGTATATTTCTTATGCTCTTCAAATAGCGAAAACCAGTGAAAAATGGGTTCTGGAACCCAAAGAGCAAAGTGACTGACGTCAAAGTGCTGTCAGGATCTGCAGCATACACTTGGTTGTAAGAAGATGCATTTTTGGGTGAACAAGCAACCACATACTTTCCTTTATCCTCCTCCCTGAATGAATCCTACTGAAATCATGACTGATCGAGCGCTCAAAGGTCGGAATGGCATATGTTACCGCTGGAAGTAGCGCATGTCAGCACCTTGGCCACTCAAGTGCAGCCACATTCCAACCCGGAATCTTAACATACTGTGCTCGATCAAGCGCTGTCATTTCAGAGTTGAAAAGTGGTTTTGCTTGCGCCATTTAAGTGTGCTATGAAATATTAGTGCATATGTGCAATATTAGTGCACTCTGCATGAATACTATGCAGTGTTGTACAAAACTTGCTTAATTATCCTGCTGTTTTGCGTACAGCATAATTCTACCGATGCGCATCGTACCCTGAACGGTATACGTTCTAGCAATGATATCATGTGTCTGTCAAAACGTAATCTAAACGCGCCAAACAAGAAATGTCCGTATTGGCAGAAAAATCAATGAGCCAAGCACGGCGCTCATGCGTATGGTGCTGTCTTCGCTCACAGGCAACCACGTGCACTTCGTAGGGCTTTGCTATCGCTTCTTTTGTGAAGGACCTTAGGACTAAGTAACTGGTGCCGAGCTCCAAAATAACCCCTTTGCCAACATGCACTTCCATTGCAAGGTCCTATACTTTAAGTGATTGATACGATTTCAGTGCCTGCGCTCTGCAAGGGTCAGGCTTGTTCTAACTAGATACACGAAATTATCTCCAAAGTGCATGTTTGCCGGACACTTGAAATCATTTTTCCAGCTGCCAGTCGCTAATGGGTTTGGCCACTGCAGTGCCGCATACCAGGGCCTATCTAAATATAGTTAATTCACAATTTCGGGCAGAAAACATACTTCGGCAGAGAGCTCACAACGCTCCACACACCAGGCAGACCGTGGACCAGAAATTCCTCTTTTGCCAACCAAGCTTGTTTCCTTTTGGCATGCCCCCTGCCCATGTGCTCCCCAGATGTCATTGTTTGCAAACAGAGAGAGGTCCATTATTTTGGGGTGACATTGTCTGTAAAGTTGTGAATCGGGGCTCCTCTAGGATGTCTAATAAGGATGACCTCACCAGCCTTGTTTTATTGTCATCATCAGAGAGCTACGACAATGGAGTTAATTTACTCAGCTATTGGAAACGTGTGAGCATATTTCAGAATTTGTGTCAAAACAACTTGTGGCTTTGCCAAAGCAGCATTTTGCCTGCATTAAATGGTCTTGTCGCCAAAGCAGCAGCTTTTATCTTGGCAAAAAAGCGTAACCATGACCATTTTCTCTTTCGCCTCTGGTGTTGTGCTTGCATAATTCATACAGATATTTGCTACATGTTGCACACTGAGCAATCGTACTTCCATCACGGCACCTATATCTCAAGCTCGTTGGTGTTAAATGCTCATTTCTTTGTGCCGCTCAGCACTGTACGGGTTACGTGGGCATCTGCTAGATATTGTGCATGGAGCATGCTCTTGTAATTTTCAGTGTCTTTTGCTATGGGCACTGCTGAGCCACCCTGTGTCTTTGCCACTCTGGGGCAGAGCAATTTTCTTGTTACAGATTTGCATCAAGTTTCTCAGCACAGTGCTTGCAAGGTAAAAAAGTGCTTGTGACATTGTGCTCTGTGCAGGTGTGGGATGACCAGGCTGTTTGGAATGTTGACTACTGCCAGATCCTCAAGGAGATCACGGTGGAGGATATGAATGAGCTTGAGCGCCAGTTTTTAGAGCTGCTTCAATTCAACATCAATGTGCCAGCTAGTGTTTATGCCAAGTACTATTTTGACCTCAGAACCCTTGCTGATCACAATGAACTGGCCTTCCCGTCGGAGCCATTGAGTAAAGAGAGGGCTCAAAAGCTTGAGGTAAGACTGCCAGGCATGCATTCCGTCTTCTCGTGCCACAGAGTTTCCAAGAAAAGCCATTGAGCATATTGTTTAGTCTTCTAATGGGCATATCCTCCTTGAGATTAGTTCAGCCTTTTAACTTCAGGGTAGAGACAATCAACAAAAATACCGTATATACTCATGTAAGGGCTGCACTTTTTCCCACAGTTATGACTGGGTGTGACCCTCACATGGAACTGGCATTTTTTCATAAAATTTTTCCATCTACAGCGGATCCTCGATGATGCATCCCTTTTTTATGCTGCAACACATCTTTATGATGGATTAGCGCAGTCTCGGCAAATCCTTCAAATGCATAATGCATTGAAAGTGTGGATAAGACGCACGCCCAACTACAAACCGAGTTAATCGCATAAAGTAGAACAGGTCGCTAGATCAGGTTATCCTCCGAAAGTCTGGCGTTCGACTGACTGTAGTGGTGCCTTGGCCGACAGTTGGAACAGCGTGCCATGCATGCAACCCACGGCTGTCAGCGTGTGGTGGCGTTTGCCTGGCCTGCTTTTCCGCGATCCTCGCTGTTGGAAGGCCTTGAGGAAGTCAATGATATGTTCATTTTAACGTGCGGTTATTGTGTGATGATGAACTGGTAACAAGGTTAAACCTTTTTTAGTAAACCATGACTAGCTTCAAAGCACTTTTGCTGCGGCTTCGATGCGAAGCACACTAGGCCGAGTGACACTGGGCGAACGTTGTGCTACTATGGCCAGAGCATGGTGGGCAGCGTGTCACTGTTAGGAAATGCGCCGCGAGCATGGGTATTCCCAGTTCTAGTTTTATTGCGAAAGCAATACTACGCCAGGTCTAACCGCCCGTCACGTATGCCGTACGCCAGAACCGGCGCTGTGCTTGGCAGGTGGTGTAACGTCGGCTCTCTCCGTTGCTATGACGACGCGTGACGTCAGCTTGCTTCCCGCCGCAGCTAGAAGGAGCCGCTTGTCGCGTGTGCCGTCGCCCCCAAGCCGGCACCGCGCCTAGCACGTGGTCTCTCCGTTGATGTGACGACCTCCTCGCCTTGCGCTCGCTCCGTGGTGGCTCCACTGGGATATATAGCGGTGCGCTACGCGTTGGTTGATTACCGACGAAGAGTCTGTATTGAATCTAGTTGCTCTACTGCTTCGGAACAGTTAAATTCTAAGGCGAAAGCTAAGCAAGCTTTCGCAATTCAACCAGGTTTAACCAGAGCTAAATCACAGCCAATTTTTTTTTTTGCACACCATAAATGTTCTGTAATTTATGGTGTGAGTGCTAGAGTGCTCAAGACAAGTTAGCAGTGCTGAAAGTTTGCGGTTCTGCGCAGAGTCTGGCATGTAGAAAGACACATGCGTGGTTATACCAAGTGTCGCTGGCAGTTTTTGACTCTCGGCTCCTAGTGTAACGTACCACGTGGGCAAAATTTAATACATACAGAGCAATTCTTGTGGCTTTTTTTTTTTTTTAATTTCAGGCTGCCAAGTTGGGGGTGCCACCCTTGCACGAGTATATACGGTATGGGCTGGTATGGTGGCGCCACTGCTCCAGAACAAGTGGCGCCACCTAATGCGCGGCGCACGCGCAAAGCGGCTTTCCGCTGTCATGTGAAGCAGCTGAAGGAGCCGTGAAATACGTGCTTCCCGACAGCACTAGAGCATTAGAACAGGGCTTCTTGCTGCCGCTTTTGCGTTTGCGCCGCATGCACATTTGCATACACCGTGTTTGTGTTTCAGAATAAACTAAAAGCAAAACAATGAAAGTCACAGCCCGTTCTTCGCCAGGCGCACTGTTTGCATGCCGGTGCCTTGGGTTCGTCTCTTGTCGCGAGCGCTTCTGCTGGCGGCGTTTCGTTTTAGGAGTTTGCACCTAAACAGCCATTGGAAAGGTGTTGCAAAAAAAATATTTTTGCGGGGCAGGCAGACCACACACTTTCTTAGTAACATGGGTCGCATCTGAAGATCTGCCCTGAGAGGCTGGGTCAGGCATATGTGGAACTACAACATCGCTCTGAAAGCGTCGTCGTTATCCGCAAGCAGGTTCGGTCACTACCGCCATTCTTGTTTTCTCGCTCGCTCGGTCCAAACGACGGTGGGGTTGCGCTTGAGTGGTCTCCGTAAAGAACAGCATGCATGACCAGCTTAATTAACATCACCAGCGCGTGATGATGTAGCTTTTGGACGAATGGAAATATTGACACGTTTTTAAAAACAACGGTTTGGTGCGCAGTCCCAGATTCTGCGAACCTAAGCCTGTGTATGATGCGTGCGGTGAACCTTTCTGCGCAGCAACGTCCGCGGACACCTTTGAGTTATGTGCAGGCTCAGTTTTGAGGCGAGTTTAATTCCTTTACGGCTCGTTTCTTCACTGCCTGTTGGTTTTGAGCACTCGGTACAAACATCGAGCTTGAAATCCCTCTTGCTCATCGCCCGTTATTGCGCGCAGTAACGTGAACGCTCAGCGCATGAATTACTTTGGACAATAAGCAGCCAGGTGCATCACCCAGGCTGCTTGCAGTGTGCCGCGTGTGGGATTATTAGCAACAGGGTGCCACGTACACGCTGTTTTGTATATACAGTGCTTTTTTATGTTTTATAAATTAGGCCAATGGTAGTCGCTCGTGCAGTTTGTTCTCGGACAGTGCCTGAGACTCGCGTGTGCGGCGCAGATTTGATTACCTTTTGTGTACACAGCTCCCATGACAATTTTCTCTTTATCACTTCTCCACGCTGGCCTGTTTACCCTGCACGCCATACTGCTCTCGGCAGCGCTGTTTCGTTTTGCAGTCGTACGATTTCCATGAAAAACGATAAAACATAACCTTTAACTGCTTCCCGGCGGCATTTTTGCAGCTATTATGGCACCCATTGAGGCAAGAGTAAATCGATTTGCTTGTTTCAAAAGGCGTTTTCTCTTGGTTCTTGTGGGAATCCAGATCGAACGCCTAGCAAGCAAGCAAGAAAGCACTGTTGCTATGAGCTTTGCTACCAGTGGCGTGCGTCTACGGCAGGATAAACTGCCCAGAAGCAAACGCTGAGAACAGCAGGAAACGGTGATAGAAACAGTCAGCAGGTCAAAGGAAAGCGTTTCTGCAGGCTGGACAGACGTCGCGTTCGCTCATTAACGCAGGTCATGTCTGAACACTTTCCCTGAGTCGTCGAGTCGGGCATGTGTGCAAAACAGTCCGACTCTAAATACTCCATCTGAATTTACAGCTCAGTGGTTCTTTTTGCTTCCCCTGCGCTCGATTCATGCGATAGGTCGTGCTGTGACTGCGCAGTCTTGGAAAAAACATGACAAATGCGCAGCCCAAATAAAAAGCAGTGTATCCGAATTCAGGTTGGGATGGCCATAAACGAGGTGGGTGTTTTACGAGGAATTTCCAGCTTGTTCTTGCGAAGAGTCACGACGAGGTCAGAGGAACACAGCGTCGGCATCTGATCGGAACAGCCGTTTTTTTCCCGCTGCGCCTCCCAGATGGCGCCACATGTATGGCTCTAACTGCAGCGCAAGAGGCAGATAAAAGGGGGACACACTAGCATAGGCTGCTCTTTGCTGGCTACATGCCTGATTCCGTTGTTTAAATTGGAGGCATGGGGTCACACTGGTGTGTTACCTGATTTGGGCTGTAATGAGTGGCTTGCTCACTCGCATGTGTATGCGATGTGTGCAGTGTGCTGAGTCATACCAGTTCCGCCATTGGTGCACTATCACCTGTCCCATGAAAGCAGTTTTGACACACATTACAGGATACTTGTGGCGCAGGCATGGCAATTGAGTGAAGATGGTTTATGGGGGTTTAACGTCCCATAGCAGCTCAGGTTATGAGAGACGCCGTAGTGAAGGGCTCCGGAAATTTTGACCACCTGGGTTTCTTTAACGTACCTGGACATCGCACGGTACATGGGCCTCTAGAGTTCGCCTCCATCGAAATTCGACTGGCGTGGCCGGGATCGAACCCGCGTCTTCTGGGGCAGCAGCCGAGCGCCATAACCACTGAGCCGCCGCCGCGGCTGATTGAGTGAATGAAGAAACCACGAGTTGCGTGTGGGTGTACCACTTCCCAAAGCAAACGACATGCCAGTGTGAGAGGATGTCGCCTCCAATTTGAAGGAAAGCCACAGGAATTCGACTGCGCTTGTTTACTTCTTTTGTGCATGAAGCATCTGGTGCAGAAAGCAAATGCATTGAATACATTAGTTGATTTTGTCATTTTTCATCCCAGAGAGCTGCTGCACTATGTAATATAAACTTAGCCTGTCTTTTTCAAATCGTGGAGCTTTGAACAAGGGGCAGGTGCTTTGAATCCAGTGGGGCTGTTTATTTGCCGGCGATATATACACATCAAACAGCTATGAAAGCATTGCTCAGTCTGCTTTACATACACCTGGCCATTCAATGAGGGATTTATGTACCACTGCCACCACTGTGGGTACAGTCCATTTTCCATCTACTTTGCGGTTGTGTTTTAGGACTGTGAAATGGCAGAAACATGCAACACACATGCAAAAGGTGAAATGGTGTCGCCCCCTTTGCCTTTGGTCTGATATCTGCTTCAGGGTGTTTTCATTGCCCTTTGTGACAAGGAGAAAAGTTGACTTCATTTTCTTTTTCACAATAAAAATTATTGGGTGCTTAGCTGTAGGTATTTTTTGAAAAACTGATTTCCAAACTGTGGTAGTCAAAAACCAAAGGGTTCTTTGAACTGAACACTTGATATTACCAAGCTGTGATTAAGGAAATGCCAGCTATACCAAAACCTGCAACTGGGCTATGTGCTTTCACATAAACCTGCAAGCATACAGGAGGGATATAAAGGAAGAAAATCAGTGTCCGGACATAACTGCACCTGTATATAGCGGCTCTGCTCTGTTCCTGTGTATCTTAGCAGTGATGTGAAAGCATGTCGTGGCTTTCAGTTTCCATATGGCTGAGATGCAGCATCCAAACTAAATTTGTGTGCTGCCTGTTAGGCATGTGCTCTGCAAGGTGTTAGTTGTAGCACAGAAGGGGCTGGTGCAGCTAATGCAAAAATTTCATGCTATGCTGAAGCAGCCGTTTTGTTTTAGTGGAGAACTGCTTGAAGCAATATGATCAGCTCTCTGAAACTGTACCAAATGCTCATTTGACAAAATCTCTGTGGGAACAGCACACAGTGATTGCAATGTTTAGCAGTGGTGTACACACAGACATTCAAAGTATATAAATATGGCTCGAGGGGTGCAACTTTTTGTATGCAGAAATCATGTCTAACTTTTAGCACTAGTTGTAGAGAAATCACGCTGAATTTTTTGTCCCAGACATTCAAATGTATAAGTGTATTGAAGTGTAGATATTCAAGTGTAGACATTTAACATTCGTGAACATCAAAAACTGCAAGTGGCCATTCAAGTAACATGGATTTCTGGCACAAATGCCCAAACTTCAAGAAAGATGCTGCCTTTAGAAATTTCACTTTCGAATTTCGATGGAGGCGAAAATCTAGAGGCCTGTGTACTGTGCGATATCAGTGCATGTTAAAGAACCTCAGGTGGTCAAAATTTCCGGAGCCCTTCACTACGGAGTCGCTTTGGGACGTTAAACCGCCCATAAATCAGTGAACTAGAATGTCGACCCTCTACTTTTTTTTTCCCACTGTGCAGGCTGCTTCGCATCCCACAGTGAGCCTGTCTCTATTGCTTTTATTGCAGGCTATGTCGAGGGTGTGCGAGGACAAGCTGGGTGAACTCCATAGGAATGGCTTTAAAAAGTGGTCCAGCCTCGACAATGTGAACAACGTTTCTGTTCGCAGGAGCACAGCGATTCTGTCCTGATAAAACCATCGTCCATATTTGCTCCCCTTTGTAAGTCCTTGCCAAACACAACGTAATGTTGAGTATTTTTTTATACACATTTTCTTTCTTGTGATGGTGCTGAAACCGAAGATAATTGCGTCTGAAACACGCAAAAAGATGAATTATACCTAGTTACGGCTGTGTTTGACAACTGTTTAAAAGTGTAGGATATTGAACCATATTGGCGGCTAGTTTTACACAGTCTGGAAAGATGTTTTTGTTTGTTGTTTTGCTGTTATATGACATGGCTGTCATTGCTGTGCTTTGTGTTTCATTCCACATATTACTGGGACAGAAGGCACAATCCATAGATTTTAATCAGGCTGTGGAATGAATGTACACAAGAGACTTGCTTACCATGTTACGCCAATAAAATTTCATTTACAGAGCAGTTTATGCAAGTTCTTTTTCTGGATTGTAATACTTGTACAAATTTATGATAATAAACATGCAAATTCTTGCTTCAAAGTATGTTTCTGTTCAAACTACTAAGACAATAGTGCATGGTTGAGTTCTGGCTACCGAACATTCTTTTAGGCCTCCTGTTATGTACTTCACAGTAGGGTGTGAGGTGGAACTGAGAGCCTTTTTTTTATACGTGGTTTGAAATCTAGTTATATTTTTGCAATAGGTTCTTCAGTTTATTTAATTTCATGCAATTCGTTCACAACAAACAGTTGCTCACTTGAGGGAGTAAAGGAATTACGTGCAGAACCACGCTGTTCACAGCCAATGGCTGGGTCAAAACAGCACATTTGAGAAGGTTTCCTAACATAATTTGAAGAACATGCGAAAGGGCTCCCTTTGAAGGGCAGCTCTGTTTTGTTTTGGTAAGCATTTTGAGTAGATTATGCTGAACAACAGACTAACTGACACTCAGCTGCACAGCTGGAGTCATAGCTTAGCATGATACAGCAATGACGTCACTAATGTTATTGGCTGAACTCTCACAGACACGTAATAGCTAAACTAGCAGTTTCAACCAACGACCCAGTTCATCAAATGTCTGCTTGGTAGTTTTTGTGCAGCAAAGTGGCTTGTGGGTGCCAATTAGAGAGGACAATGTGCTGGCAATGACAGAACTTCATTTGCACTGAGTCTGTTGGTAGCCAGTTTGAATGCCCTACGGTTGAATTCAAATGCTGGAAAAGTTAATTTTTTTTTTCCCACAAGTTTAACATCGTGGGATATCATCAGTTAAGGCTAGTGAGATTAAGTCCTGGCTAGTTAAGGCTAGTGAGATTAAGTGCAAGCATGTAATGCTTAGGTTTGTGCACTAACACTCAAACCATTCCGTAAACTGCGGTAGTCAAAATGCTGTTACAGATTAGTACTACTTGTTCTGTGGCAATGGCTACACTTCTTTATGTTGCCGTATTCACTCATGTAATTTGCGCACCCCAACTTTTTACCTAGAATTTAGAAAGAAAAGAAAAAATCTTGCTCTCATATTTTGTGCTCTCTGCTGCGCCAGACCACCAGCGTGTATGCGGGTGTGCGCAAGGCAGGCTTGGGAAGGTTGGCGCGGCCACATCGCCGCATGCAGTTGCGAGTGGCGAGGGTACAAATTGTGCACGCTTACACGGCTCGCTCGTGCTGACAGTTGCTTACTCAGATGAACAGCTGAGCGTGTGCCCGAATCCGAAACCGCCAAACCATTAGCTGTTCGGTTTGCTGCTAGTCAGCTGAATGTGAGGGCATCATTTTATCGCCTGTTATTGCCTTTGCCTCCCACTACTGGCTTCGCGATTTTATTGTTTCAGGTTTACTGCTTTGAGCTACGCATGCGCGGGGTGGGGCGGGAGGGGTTATGTGTCTTCATGCATATATGTATTTAGAGCCCACTTTTTTTTTGGGGGGGGGGGGGGGGCTACGTATAGGCAGAATATACACAACATATTGCACGTAATGACCTTTGTAGAGTTTTTACGAAGTGCTCAAAAATTTCAATGCAATTTGCACACCCCCTTTTTACAGCTTTAATTTAAAGACAAAAAGTGCGCAAATTACGCGAGTATGAAACAGGTTTCACAAGACAGACTGAACTGAAGCACAAAGAAGGGCATTTTGATGCAATGCTACTGATTTGCTGCAACCAGTGATCGTCCATGTTAGATGTGAATCGGTAAAGCAAGACTCTTTCTCACTCTGGAATTGTGCTAATGTGGCTGTGGCGAAACGTCAATGTAAAATTAATGAAGTGCAGCGCCTAAGAATCAGAGTTCCCCATTCCTTTTCTCATCATCTTTTCTTGAGAGTGGGCATAAACAGTGGTGCACACGTGCTTTGAGGCTATGCCTAGAGTGTGTATCATGGTCGACGGCAGTGTTTCTGCAAGCCCTGTTGTGAAAACAATTTCCTCCTTCTGCTGCCTAGTGTGTTGTGTAAATCCTTTCAACAAGCGGATGGTGAGCTGATTTGTTGTGACATCATCTTTTTGTCTGTGAATACTATCATGCAACCATCATTTAAATCCATCCCAATCAGTGCCTTTTTTACATGCATGACAGCTACAGCACCAACAACTAGGTATGCCATAAATACTGTGTCCTGCACCACCTTGAATTTTTAAACTCACTTTTTAATTTAAAACGCCTGCTCACAGTAATGCACTGACGGTGGTGCTAGCTAAGGTGCTGCATCTTTTGCTGCTACCAGTGGAGGTTCAAATACAGCACAACGCCTACTAGCACAATTTCATATTTGTGGAGGGTGGACATCTTCAGAGTGCAGTAATTTCTGAAAAGCTTTGGGGACATTCTACACTCAAACTCCAGAAAGTGAGTCAAAACCATTTCATGCTTATATGGGTTTAACATTGTCACTTGTGATCGATAACAGAACTTTTGTAGGAACTGTCAAAACCTCTTCTTCATTCCCCCCCTCCCACCCCAAATGATGGAGTGGCCCGTTTTTGATACACTCGTGATGACAAAAGGCTCCGGGACGCACATGTGGCAATCAAAGCTGATACCTTTGTTATTAGGTGATGTCTCAAGACCAGACTCATTGAAGTGAAGGTCGAAGTAAAGTTCTCTAGCCTGTGGTCAAATAAAATGGTTGATAGACATAGCACCTAGAATGTTCTCCACAATTCCTGGAGACTTTTGTCTTGGGTAGTACATTAGCATTAACCTTGTAATGCCTGGCATATAACATGTGCTGCAGAATGTAAAGACGTGAATAATTTTAATTTCTGCTTGCAGAACTACATGAATTGCCAACATTATTGCAAAAATCAGATGGCCGTACTGATGTACTTGGCAGTTGATAGAGCAGTTTTAGAATTTCGGTCATGATTTACTGCATACACCTGTGCACCTGACCTTTTAAACATGCAGAAATAATTAAAATTGTCGCAATTTAATTATGCTCTAATGGTCTATTTCTTAATCTGTTTTTTACATTTCTGCAGTGAAAGGAGCATTAGTGATGAAATCCTGGAAGTCCTTAACTTTTAACTGCCATTTTCAGTGCCTGGACATTACATGGTTAAATACTGCTGCATCTTCAGAGATATGTCCACCTGCACTTATGTTTTATACTTCAAATGCTTTCGAAATTTTGCCATCGCCACCTTTTCCATGCTACGAGGGCGTGACGTGGTTTCCAAATCGCAAAAAGTGGCCAAGAAATCTGCTCGTATGCCTCGTTTTCTGTGTTGCTCTGAAGTTTCCTTGCTGAAATTTACTGAGAAGTACTCTCAAAAATTGTTTTGTGAACAGTGTTGGCAGTGCATATTGGAGAAATGCTTGAAAAATCGCCGTTTTTCTCTGTTGCTGTTTTTCAATGATGCTCTCCACGTGGAGCAGATTTCTTCACAACTGCTTAAGCTGTTCTGACCCTGTTAATTTTTTTTTTTTTGCACTCTCAGAACTCCACACTGTGCGACAACAACCTTGGTTTTTCATTTTGATGGATTGTAGAATTTTGGTGACATCTTGTTTACAGTTTAGACATATTAATGCTAACTGCTTTCTAAAAAATAAAAAAAATATTGCTATCACATCACTCTCATGCATTCAGGAATGCAGTGGATTTTGAGCTAGTCTTTTACTACATTGTGTCAAGTCTGTAGGCTTTCCACATGGTGCAGAATAGAAGCCACGTCCCCTTTAAAAAAGGTATGGCTGCACAGTAAAACCAGCTTGCCATTTATGCAAAGGGTCTATTGGAGCAGCTTATGGACCAAGATGACCACACTCTTGCACTTAATTTACCACCCCTTGCTCCATTCTCGCCAACCCAGCTACTTAATTCTACCACTTGGAGATGAGTTGTCGACTGAAATATTCTCTCTCTCTCAGCAGGTGACCTTGCAAAGATACTTCAAATGCACAGCTTCACACCATATTTAACAAGGCACCCTTCTGTTATCACGAAATAACTTGCAGTGCAATATATTTGACTACAGAGCAATTAATAGTTACTCTGTAAGTTAGAGTACAAGAATTTATTTGACTAGAAACACAGAAAACAAAAATTAGTTACAGCAAATTTTTGTTCACAAAGTTGTAGATGTCAACTGCAAACTAGACATCTTTCATACATGTAAAGTTCAACATAAAGGTCAAAATAAATCTTTTTCAAAATTAAACACAAAACACAGAAAGAGAGAAAAAAAACTGGCTTCTAGCTCACGCAGTTTTCAAGTTCAAAGCGATGAACGAAATAAGCAAATAATGTAATGTAGCAGTCCTGGGGCAGTGAAGACTTCAGTGAACTGCTATCCAAACTGAAAAGAAGAAATAGGGTGCATATGTACCTATTAATCTTTTACATATTGCAAAACATGAACAGCACAGTCTCTCCACAAAGCTATAAGAGCAGATTACAGCATAGCAACAATCGGAAATTACTAAATAAGAGGCTAAGTTAATGTATAATGTGATGAGATATCTGGCTTGGCTCATGCTTTCACTTTTAGCACTGTCAACAAGAATGAAAATTTCAGCTAATATGTTAGTTAGCAGTAGTGCCGATTACAAGCAGCTGGTCCTTGTGCAACCCATTTAACGAATGTGTCCAACCTTGCTGAGAAGTATGCTACCTTACCTCTTTCTGCAAGCCAACCTCAAATTACATGAATATTAAGTAGGTAGGCGACATGTGTCGCACTTGTTTCCTGTTCTGGAAGATTAATCAGAAGTGGTCGGTTTACACATGCATGCCTGCAAAAAAAAAAAAAAAGCAAAACGGGTGCAAAATGGAGAGAGAGAGAAATGTTTTAATATTATATTGGTCAAAATAAAGGCTTTTTCAAAACCGCTTGCACTGTCATTTTGAGGCAACTCTAACCATGCATTAACAGAGATTAATGGATTCTACATGTGCTAAGCAACATATAGTGCACAGGAATTCTATAAGAAGTTAATGCGATGCTTTGCCACCGCTTCGGTGGCCTCGTGGTAGAGTGTCCGCCTCGCATTCGGGAGGTGCTGGGTTCGTAGTCCTGCCGTGTACTCGCCGCTTTTTTAATGGTTTCAAGATTTCCTCCAGCCTGATGCTCGGCTTTCCTGGGGTGAAATTCTTCGGAAAGGGGTCTTAGACCAAACCGTTGAGTTGACAGATTAGTGATTGGTTCTGCCATAAAACAACTAAAATCCACTCATGCTGTAAAGCCCACCTTCGGCCCCCTTTTCAACACAGTGTTGGGATTTGAAGGCGCGGGCTCCTTTTCCAAGCCATGCACCCTGGGAAGCCGAGCACCAGGCCTGGCGTTTACCCATTTGAGAAAACCGGGGAGGGGCGGCAGCAGTGGGAGTCGAACCCACCGCTTCCTGAATGACATTACAGATTTCAGTCTTAATGAGGCAGTAATGTAGAACTCCCAAATCTGGATGTGCACAAAGTACTTGCACTACAGAACTAAACATGGGTATGAATACTACTTCTGCAGCCAAAAAGGTTGCATTGATCCTGGCACAGGGTGTAGTACCACATCTGTATAAAATGCATGCTAAAGATTCTATTTGCAATAACAGCACTCCACATCGCGTACCTTTATACAAGCTTAGCAGGTTAAATCTGCACCACATTGCAATTAGTTTTTGTACTAAGACAGCAGAAACACTAAAGGAATGAGAAAGTAAATTACTGTTGCCTACATTTGACTTTTTTCCTTCCAGAGACCATGGATGGCAGCCAGTCTACACCAATAAATTATTTTTCAAGGGTGTGAAATATGCTGATAACAACAGCTATAAAACTTTGTTAGGAGCGAAAACTGGCATAAGTTGTTGCCTTTGGAAAGTCGCTGTACACTTCAGTACTTAAGTGATAACAATTCTATGATGAGTGAGTTTACTGGTTGAGTCTTTTAATTAGGAATGTTAAAAATGATAAGTTAATTTGTGTGGCACAAACGACATTTTGTGGCTAGCAACAGTCTAGAATTACAGAATGCAAAGTGGAAAAGCTTAAAATGAAGAATATGGAAGTGCTCAATTTTACCACCACAAGTGTTTGACCCAATCAGGGTGTGCATCTATCGATTCTCAAGATTTAGATTAATTTAACCGCTGTAGTGTGAAATAATAAGTCATTTCATTTAGCTGCAAGTTCCTTAGATAAAAAGAAAAGCCCACTCTGCACCAGACAAACTCGGCATAATCGCAAGGAACCAAACTATTTGCAGAAACTGTTTGTAGTATTTACTTGTAGTTTCTAGCCCAACAAAAAGTTCTTCCAAATTATTTGTCTGCAGCAATGAAAGAAAATTCTCAGGATTTCAGGTTATAGTCCCGTAAGCTGCTAGGGGTTTTACAGCAAATCTCAATGTACTGGTTACATGGGGTCTACACCTTATTGAACTGAATATATTTTTGTAACAACATTCTCGGCTGCAGGGTCAGTTCTTCAGTATGGAAGTAGTAACATTACATGACATCCAAAGAGAACCCACGGCATGCACTTGCCATTGCTTTGATAAATGCAGCTGCGTTTGCTCTGAAATGGTCATGCTGTCACAGCAAAATAGAGGAAATACCCACAGACATCTCCATTTACGTAAGCTGTAAAAATTTTGATATCGCCTTCAGCACTCTCATCTTTTGGAATAAAGGCAGCGAATTATGAATACTAATCAATGGCGCCATAAACTTTTCCATTTTTGGCACCCTTCGGAGCATGGGACTTTAGAAAAGGATGTTGTCTGTTTTTCACCTCGCAACAGAGGGCAAGCACTTTTGCTTAGCCAGAAATAAGTACTGCAGTACTTCATGCCTTTCATGCATTTTATACTCCAAAATTTGTTTCCTACTTTCTGACAACATTCAGTTTCCATGCTCCCAACTTTATACATTCACTTTTGTAATCACTTAGTATCCAGGCTAACTCTTAAATCACACCCTTCCTTGAATACACAGCACACAGTAATGTGCTCGGGCATTGCTGAGTGACCTGCATTAATGGAGCACTTTCTACGGCAAGTCGTGCTGCTGCAGTCTATGGGACACTAATAGCTGTCCTGTTGCATTTAGTGTGCTCCCTTCTAGTCTATTCTCTCTTTTAGTGTGAAGTGCTTTTATGAATACAAATTTGCACTTGTTCTTCAACTATGCAGCAATTCTTTCTTCTAAGTACTGCAACAACTGCAGCACTTAACTGTCCAAGTCGCAGGTCTTTCCCTCAATTGCCACGATACACCAATAGCATTTCCATACATTTCTATTAAGTATAGATTCATCACCATCATCAACAGCCTAGTTGAGTTCGTCGGAGGACAGGGGGCTTGTTCCAATAACCTCCAGTCAGCCATGGCCACGCATTGACTCGGGGATACAATCCCTGTTTCATAAGAAATGTTCAATTCCCTGGTCCACTGTGCAATATTTGAGGTATTCAGGACACTCTCCCGCACCTCTATGTATGATATGAATGTGGGTGCCGCGATTACCAGTTGCACAGTATGCCGTACTCATTACAAACATCAAGTGGTGCCGAGCGGTTGCAAATATTGCATATATAGGAACACTAAATATTCAGTCAGCTGTAAATAGATTTGAGTGAACGCATTTCCCATGCGGATTTTGTTCGTTTTTAGATCATACCAATACAACAGAATCACAACTGTATGAATCTCACGGGAGTCGTGAAAAATAATCATATCACCCGCAACAAAATTCATATGCAGAAGCACAGTGAATGCATTTATGCAGATCTGCTCGCGGCTGACGAAATTTCATAGCTGTGCTCCACCGTTCACTCACGACGTTGGTAACTTGCGGGTCGTGCGCCACCACTCACTGCCCACGGTGGGTACAGTGGGACTGACGACTGGCGCCAGCAATGTGCAGGTAGTGCTTGGTGCTCGAGGGTACGGTTGCGGCTTCGCCCAAAATTGTGCTCGCTGTACGCAATGCACTCAGGCCAGGGAATTTTATAAACTTGTATCATTCCAAAATTTGTACCAACCATGACTGTACCAGTGTATCGCAAGTGTCAACAAGATTCTACCATATTATGTCCAAAATGAAATGCAGACTAGGCTGAAGTCAGTGACCATTTCCCTCGTGCAGACTCTTCAAAATTTACATTCAGCATTTGCTTATATATTCGTGAAGAAAGAGAGAAAAGCATTTTCAAACCATCGTGGGATGCACTACAGCAAAAATCCCTCTCTCTGCTTTGCGCAAATTCTAATGGAATATTTTCAATAAGAATGGTGCATTAGAAATGGATGTCTATTGTCCCACAAAACCCAGCACAGGCTTATAAGTGAGCAAAGGTGCAGGTCATTAGTGGAGGTCATAGAGAAGCTTGTTTTGATTTCAAACAAAAGACAGGCGACACCAATATATATGTTACACACAGTATAACCAAATGCAAAGAAAGTAGCTCAGCAAATTTTGATTATAGTCAGATACAAAGTAAGTATGCAGTGAAGCTCCGCCCACATTCAGGACTGCTGCACAGAATTCCTCCATGATAAAAAAATAGCCCGTTGTTTTCTTGTTACCTAAACAAGAAGCTAAGCACCAGAAGAAATTATAAGCTCAACAATTTTGATGTCTCTGGTGGCTTATTCAAGAAAGTCAGACATTGAAATGCTTATTCCGTTTACTGTTGTGATTGGACATCGGATTGACCGAATAAGCGGCAGACTATGGCCCATTGTTACCAACTGCTCTTTTTTTAAGTCGTCGTACCGCAGCAGCACTAAATTGCTGCCATAAACAGGCCACTTCATGGGCAAAAGCTCATACAACACCCTTTACTACGAGTACCAAGTAGTGTGAATGACGTGGGTTCAGGTAGTCTGGTATCATTTGCTGTGCTGGTGGCATGCTGCCACTAAGCAGTTTTCTGACTGTGTCGCTGTAGACAGCACAGAAATCGTGAAGATGAGCTGCATAGCCAGGTAGTAGCTTTGTACCTGGATACCTCTAACAAATTTCTGTCACTATTACATGCAATATTATTTCTTCAGTATTCAGTACATAGATTTGCATGTGCTTGAGTTAAGTTTTTGTCAGCCTTTACTCAGTACAGTGGGCAAAGTATGTTTTGTGATGCACAAACTCTTGACATGAATGTTTGAAAAAAAAAAAGGTGGGGGGGGACCTGCTTACACATTTGATCACTTCTGCCGTAGTCTGTTAAAACTTTGTAATTAGCCCTTCCTACTACATATATCAATAAAATTACTTACATGGCACTGCTGGTGCTGTCAAGCCTTGGGAATAATGTTGGTGGCAGGTAGAGCACCTTCTACGATTATGAAAAGCAAATATGCAACAAGAGAATAAGCTTTTTTTTTTAAATAAAAGCATGAATATATGACTGCTATCTGGACATCAAGCTTCAAGCATGTCCTTTTGTGCCACAATTTCAATGAATGAATGTCAGGCTGCTGTTAAATATCAACAAGATGAGACACTACGATCATCACAACTGATTTCGTTTGGCTGCGTAGCTCTCCATTCTGCTTGTTTGGCTGCGTAGCTCTCCATTCTGCTTGCTGAAGCACTGTGCAGAGTGAGAAACATTCCACAAATACACCCACACATGCTTCCGGGTATATGCTGGTTGGCATGATGCAGAAAAAGGTTAATCTCACTTAATGACTCGTAAAAGCTTAATAAAACAATAGCCATTTATCACCAACTGCAACAAGCAGCCACTTTCCCAACATTTGAAGCTAGTACGACAGAATGCATGCACACCAAGGCCAATGCTTAACTCTCGCAACAATACAAAACTACTTTACAAGGAAAAAAACATATTTAACAGAGATATCTGTCTGGTTGGTAATAACGTTGACAAAGAGTGCCAAAAGTCTAAAGATTCTCACTGAAAAGGAAAGAAAAGAACCGCACAACGTCAGGCTTCCAAAGAAAGGAGTACCCTAAGGCTTTCATTCGACGTGTCGTTGGAAGTAAAAAAAAAAGAAAAAGTCACGACACAATTAATTCTGTGGGAAGCCCAAGCCAGTGGCAAAAACGTATGCATTTCATATGTGAAAGGCATCAGTGAAACCTAGCTCAGTTACTCCTTGGAAAAGGAAGCATGAAAGGCAGCTTCTCCTTGCACTGAATGCTCAGCATCATGCATACATGAAATTAAAAATCTCACTGAAAGGTTTAAACAGCACAAAGCAGACATCCAAACAGATGAACAGAGAGCACAGTGCAGTGTAAATCACTGCAAGACATACAACCAAACAACTCGCTACATTGGACAATTGCATTCAATTTAAATATAAATTTCCTGTTATGCTACTACGCAGATCCAACAGTGATGCAGGTGGTTAATACATGCTGCCTCTGCAGTGCGCAGGCATGATGCAGCCGCCGGTAGGCACGGGAAGGTGGAACCTGTTTTGCCTACCATGCGAAAGTCGCGGCTGACATCAGCGCCACCGCATCTTCGTGGCGTCGTGGGGTGAAGGAGGTCTATAGGTGCCCAAAATACAATACAACTGCGCTTTTTTGAGGTGGCTTCACCAACAAGCTCAAAAGCCGCGAGGACAAGCCAACTTTTCAAAGTCCTTGAGGACGTGAGGCAAAGCGCGCGGCGCACACAGGAAAAGTAAAGCTGGCTGAAAACGTAGAAAGAAGGCGGCGCGAGTCGCTACAAAAGGAAAGCCGGTAAAAGTTCAGTGAAGACTAGAAAATCGAAGAAGAGGGCGTGCATTCGTAGCACGGTAGCGCGAAGCACGGGGAAGCAGCGGCAAGGAGCGGAGGCGCGGCGGCACTGAATAGGCGGTCTTGCCGCTCTTCAATGATTCGCGCGGGTTTCTTTACTACCTCTTAAATGACGCTGAGGCTACGGAGGACGATGCCTTGATCATGCAAAGCTTTCGAATCAAACTGGATCATGGAATCAAACTGGCATTATATTTGTAGCCGCCCTGTATTCGTGCAAATGCAGTACTTCCACAACATGTAAACCAAGCAGAAAACGTGATAACATGCGATAACTGAAAATAAATAATTACCGCATAAAGGGACAATAAGAGCAAGATGTAAGGTATTCTTAAGTGTTTCTCTTATAAACTTCGTGCTTACTAAGCAGCCAGAGAGCATAGTCAGATCCACGCCATGACCAAAACCTGATATAATAAAGACCCTGACATAGTAAAGGTTTTTGCTGACCCGAGCTACTTTACTATAGTGGGGTTCTACTGTACAATGTATGGCTACTAGTACATGCAATTCTAGCTTCCCACAGGGGACGCGGGACAAATCGAAGTTGGCCAGTATTGACAGAGTACCGCCATTCTAATGACAAAGGGGCTACTTGCTCCGAAAATGGAAATTTTATAAGCTAGAAAATAAAAAAACAGAAATAGAGGCACCACCGCCACTACTTGCTTTCACAAACGAACAGCAGTGAACAAAAGCCCAATTTTCCTACGGTTATCTCCAAGGCTAGGCTATACCTCCATTCACTTTCAAACGGTGATTATAGCGTCCTTCTAAGTCTAGTTTTAATCTACCCAAATCCTAAGTCTTTAGCTACCAAACATTATCACATAGCCACAAATAGCAAAACACCAGATTTTCACAAGAAACCAAAAGTGCACACAGCTGTCTGTCTAAGCTGCATAGTGTTTAGTAACCTTTTTCTCAAGTGAGGAACTTGTTCAACCGTTTTGCTATGGGTCACCCTTCAAATATACATGCATTCAGCAAAAAATGTCATCAGTTTAGATTCAAGAACTTGTTAAAGTTGACTACGTCTTCTGGGTTTGCACACAACAAAGAAAAATAGCCATGCTCCTCACCATTTTGGAAGCTCAACTTTCGGAACAGTTTTCTCGTCTCTCTCTGCATTTCTCCTGCTTCGTCGTCTTTCCAAAAGCACCTGTAATATAGCCTTCGCATTCGCAGCAGGTTCACTGTCAGAATGGTCAGCAGTCTTCAATGGCGACTGTGGCGCAGGCTTGCTGGCATCATGATCTGAAGATATGTTTTCCTTTACCTCATCTTCATGCTGTTTTGATGAAGTATCTGCTGGCGTCCTGGGTGGCTGAGAAGGACACTCGCCCCAATCCCAGCGGGCCGTTCCCGAGCTCTTGGCTAAGTGCTCCCATTCTCCTTGCTGAGGACTGTTGTCTGGTGTTCCATGGTAAGGGCTCTTGGAAGCCGCAGGTTTGGTCGGCACCTTGACCACTGCCTGGTCTTGATGCAGAGTGGCATCCTGGGAAGGAGGGTTCCCAAACTGGCCACCACCTCTTGGTCTGCGGTCACAACTTATGCCTCGACCACGTCCTGAGCCTGACCGGGGGGTGTGAGCCTCTTCATCCTCCCAGTTTCGTTGATACTTGTTGGAGCCATGGCCATAAAGTCGCCGGCTCTGAGCTCGAGGAGGCATAGTCTCGGTTCGAATATCATAACCATAGATGCTCACTAGTTCCTCACTTGTTTTAGGCCCTTGTTCTTCTTCGCGGTACATGTCGTGGCTCCAAACACCTTCATCCCGGCATAGTTTATTCTGCCGCCGTGAGCCCCTGCCAGGGAAAACAAAGGCACTTAATCACCTACACAATGCCAACCAGTAGTTCTGTGAGAAAAGTACAACAGAGCATTCAATACAGTGAAACTACCACATCCCGAGTTGGTTTGCCACACACTTAAGCTGCACTCCCCTTCAATATTACTACTTCCACGCAACATTTTGAAACATGAAGCACTCGATCATTCATTGAGGATAAATGCCAAATTCCAAGTATTCTAAGCCTGTCAACATGTGCAGCCTAATCCCAGTTTTGTACTTTTCTTGCTTTATAGAGGCTAAATAAACGGGGTACCCTCTACAAAAAAAAAGTACAATAAAGCCTCATAATTCAAGTCATTGCAGCCATGAAAAATATTTGAATTAAAAGAGAACAACAATAAAATGGAACTCAGGAAAAAAATTTTGTTGCAGGAACGAGATACCTTCAATCGAACCTCTAACCAAGGCACATCACACACAGAAACGGCACAGGTCAGTATTCACGCAGTGAACCTATCGTGGGCACACAGCAAGAATGGTCGAGTCACGGGACATACACTGACACTGCTTTGATGCCAGCACCCTTGCTAGACACTGCCTTGACCACGGCCAGGCTGGAGAGAAGCGATGAGCGAGTGCATCGCTCCTCCAGTCCGGTCATGCCTTGACGAAGCGAGAGCATATGACATTGAAAGTGGTATCCCCTGCATGACTGCAGTGAAGCACGTCTTTTCTTTTGCAAGGACGTGCACTTCAGCAGTCTGCAAACCAGATTGCGGGCCGGTTTTTGTGCTTGGAATACTTGAGCTGGGGCACTTCACCTATTGCGCATCTGCATCACTCTGTGGCACTACCTTGCAGCTCTTAAGGACCATCAATTCACCGGGTTTGTGACCAAATCGGAATCGGGCATTCCCGCATAACACGCCAGATCTTCAAATTAATTGGCCTAATGGAGGCCATCGGTTTGAATTATAAAAAAATTATGGGATTGTACAAATTCCTCAAATTACCCTAGATTTCAAACCAACTAAGCTCTAATTATTGTAAATCTGATGTGGCTGCATCAGCAGCAAGCGATAAGCCACCATGTGCAATTAGGCCAGCTGTGGCTGCTGCTGCACCGGCTTACACTAGCTTGGTGCAGATGGTATAGTCCCCGCAAAAATATCACAATAAGGGATTGCAGCTTTGTGACATACAAGAGCACATGCACGTCACGTCATACTTTATGCTTGTGGGGAAATATGCAAAATTAACACTCAAAAGGACACTGAACCACCTAAACATGTTAAGGATGACATAAGTACTTCCAACACTTCGACTCAGCCTAGAAAAAATTGTAATGTACCACCTGCCAACAACACAATTATACAAGATGAGATAGCTGTGCCAAAGCAAGCTGGAATATACCACTCACTTGTCATCTTGATTTCTTTCTTCTGGGATTTCAGACTCATCCCCATGACCTACTAGCCTGTCATCATGCTGGTGAAATGCCCCTTTTTTGGTGGTGCACTGAGGGTTACTCTTGTCTTCATCGATGCCTAACACTTTACCCTGGAGGTCTGAAGGATCGCCACATTCCTGAAATGAATTAATAGTATACAATGCACAACAGTAATAAAAAAAACCTTAAAAATTAGCTAAGGGAATGGCATCAAAGGGCAACTGCCCCAGTTTTTGAGAATTCAGCGATATTTAAAAATTCAAATATATATAGGCTGTGGGTAAAGCGTGCCAAGTTTTTTAGAGTTTGCATTTGAAAACTGATGTAATGAACTATTAAATTTCAGTCTTCTCCTAACAGCATTGAAAGAGCGTGGAGAAGCTCAGAGTGACATCACACACTGTACAATTTCAAATTCCCACTGCCATCAACCACACCCTGCCGTGCATCACTGGATGGTGCCAAACAACACTCTGAAGGTAACAAACTTTGCCTTCGGTGGAGTTGGTTTTCTTCCTTCAAACGAAGTGTTTAAGCACTACAAATGTGGGGGTACGACACATGACATCATACATAGACATACACAAGAAAAACAACACTGGACGGGCAAAAACAGTTTCGTGCGACTGACCCACCTACAATCATTTTTAGGGATATGTTCAGTACGCAATTGCTGGCTGGATAGTAGAACTACATATGGCAAAATGAAATTTGTGCCTGGCACACTTCGCACTGGCGCCAATTTCATATTACAGAGTCTTAAAGCACCAACAAAAAGAGAATGAAAGTCTCTCAAGTTCCCTCCAAACAGGCAAGCGGCTGTCTTTTCACCTTAGCACATTCTAAGGTGAAAGCTGTAATGTTGAATACAGTGCTATGGACCATATTATGACCGAGTATTCCTAGAACATGAAGAAACACACTCTAAGGTTAAAGTGGCACTACCTTCATGTTAAGCAGGAAGTACTTTTTTTTTTCAAGCATGAAAGGACTACTGCTCCACTGTAGCACACATTAAATTTTCTCTCTATGACGTTTTAAACTCAACTCCAGCTTCACCTAAATGAGGCGAAATATGAAAAAAACTGATGCACCTGAGGTTAAAAAGCTATTACAGTTGCTCCTTTGATGCACAATGACATAGGTAACCAGAGATAGCAGGCTAAGAACCCTCACAATGTGCTTCTCATCTGCATCCAAAGGTCTTGGTGGACACCCGACACTGTTACAAGGCACACCTGCCTCTGTGCCCATTAGTACTTCTGCACATATGCAAGGCTTATGACAAGTGCACATTCCCACACACAGCTCTGGCCCAGAATGTCTTAAAGGGGCTATGACATGGTCGCTCTTCATATTGCAGTTTTGTGCTTCAGTAACTAATAGAAGAGCTTATGATTCAATTTCCGAAATTTGGCTGCCCTGGACGCGCTGTATATACCAAAAATTGCGATCGAAATTGAGACCGGGAGACTCCTCCCACTGGCAGCGACCGCCATATTGAACGCTCTCGTGACGTCACCAGGGCATGCACGGAGCAACGTATGCTGCAATATGCTCGTTGCTGCAA
Organism: Amblyomma americanum; assembly: GCF_052857255.1. Classification (NCBI taxonomy): domain Eukaryota; kingdom Metazoa; phylum Arthropoda; class Arachnida; order Ixodida; family Ixodidae; genus Amblyomma; species Amblyomma americanum. The sequence continues at coordinate 85,037,798 of NC_135497.1, read as the reverse complement.
TATGCGCAGCGAGGTCTCATTCATCCCTGTATTTTTGTGGGCGATCAAAGTAGCAGTTGTCCCCCATATATGAGTGACTGGTGCCGCAAAAGCGATAACAACAGTAACGCAGTTTTTCTTCGGTATAGGTAGGGTCCGATCACATTATAAGCCGATGCGACGGCGATCGAGGTAGGTGGGCTGGTCGGTATGCAAATGCCGTCGTTTGTCACGCTAGACTGACGACGACGCCAGCACGATCAACGACCGCGTATCGTAGTAATGTTAGGAGTCAGCTTAGTGGTAACCAGAAGAGTGTGGTAGGGGACTAGTTGGTATGACATTCTATAAACTTAAGAATTTTAAAACTTATTGGACCTCATGCTAGCCACGGCGACATACGCGATGTGCGTGCACCAGCGAAGATGTGCTTTCAATCAGTGCCTGCGCATAGAATTGATTGGCGAGGCAAGCGACACGGACAGGAAATGCCGCACGACGGTGCCGCTCGTTGCTCGCTGCCGTCGACTGGGCTTGTACAGCCGAGCGAAAGCTTCACGCCCGGTGAGGTGATGGCGGGAAAAACTGCGTACCATATCCGTATCGAAAAAAGCAAAACGAGCAGCTACATATCATATCTTCACACTTTCTTACTAATCAGTGAGGAACTTTTGCCATATTCTTGAAGTTCGGTTGACGGTGGACCGGCGGCCCCTTTCGTGACGAGGCCTCGCGAGTACGCAGGATTCGGGTGTGCGATTTCGGCGATTGCGGAGAGCAAATTTGCAATTTTTAGCGCCTGAAAATAGCTGTCGAGCGTAGTTTGTCTACAGTGCCCTCAAAGCAACGACTGCCTGCATTGCAGAACGAGAGTAAAATAAGGGGGAAGTGCCGATATGTGACCCGGTCTGCATAGCATGTGCAGAAGGCCGCCGGCAGTAGCCATCGGCGACGACTGTGGAGAACAAATATGGTTGTTTTCATTAATTCAAGTAATGTCCGAACGTATTTTTAGCCGAAGCGATCTAAAAATTAAATTTTGGTGACATAAGAGAAAGCAGATACAATTAGCGGGAAGCGCCGATGTCCTATGCGAAGCGTTTCCCAAGCAGGCGATATAGCAACATCGCGCTTATTGCAGTGTTATCATGGTGTGTAAATGAGTAAATGTGCAATTTCTGCGCAAGAGTACATAATATTTAAGATAAGGAGAACCCACCTTGCGTTTTATGCCATGCAAACAAGCAGTACTGTTTGCGCACAGCCATGTAAACAACCTCAGTGCAGGGCTGCAGTTGTCGTAATTGTCGCACTCCTGGGGCACAATGTGCCCGCACAGCAAAATGCTAAATGTTCTACTATTATTTTGAAGCACTCATTTAGGCGGCGACAACTAATTAACTTAATTAACTTAATTGGTTCCTGAAAAAGGGTTCTCGAAGGAAATGTATGTTCAACTTACAAACGTGTAGATGCAGCGGGGAAGTCGGCGTACTCGGCACATTTTTCTGCTCCTTTCGTGCCTCAAGGTTACTCTAGTGCCACCTTTTAATAATTTGAGTTTAATTATCGAGCCGATGAATAGTGGACAAGAACTTAGTAGCTATAGCTACAAAACGCCGTGTTCACCAAAACTGAACCCTTCCAGGGAATTATCTGAAATAAAAGAAAGCTTGGCATCCAAGTACCGTATCTCACAGCAGTTGATTTAAAAACCACACAAAACATTTTCGAAATGAATTTTTACATCAGTGAATGCGGTCGTATTTATGTACCCAATGTTGGATACAGTGATAAGTGGGCATGATGGCAACTGAACAATGGCAAAGTTGAGCACATCTGTGCACGAATGCAAGTCTACCCATTTTTTTGTAATCTGAAAATCCGAAGTGAGGGGAGGGGGAGGGGGGGGGGGGGGGGTCGACTTTTTATTGAAACCTAAGCATGGCACCATAGTGAAGACCAACTTGATATCAGGGATGCTACAGCGTGGTTGCAATTTTAAGGCGAAAGCCTTTAATCGCTCATGCTCGCGACCCTGTCCGTCTATCCGTCCGTTACGCTCTTCAACTCGATAAGAAAAAAAATCTTTTTGCACGACGGGATTCTGCGCACTTGCTTAGAAGGATTTTTCTTTTTAGTTTTAACTGTGCACACAATGCTCATGGGATTGTCGATAGTTGATCGAATACGCCTGGACATGCCTTCACCTTCGACTGAAAGGAGGCATTATGCCACATTTTTGTACGTTTTTAAGATTTTATTATCATTTTTATATTCCTTGTTTTTCAACCTTGCCTTCATATTTTTGCTCCAAAAGTTCACACTCGAACATCTAAGTGAAATATTTTTTTTTTATGAAAGAGAATTTATATACCTATATTTTGGTATATGTCATACTAGGGTTTTGAACACAGTTTTTGATAAACGTGTTTTTTCAAGGCCTCTCAGAATGGCCTGTTTTCTCACGTCACGAAAGAGTTAAGTTGAGCAGTTTGGGACCATAGCTGGATTTCCCAAAGACCCAATGCAAAAAAAAAAAATGCTTTCCTTGCAACTTAACTTTAGCGCAGTCTAATGCAACCTTGCCTTCCTATGCCAGTGCTCCACAACTCCAAGTGGTTGATTAGGTGGAGTCATTGTGTCGCAGTGTGTAAGGAACGGCAATGCAACAGGCAGCCACGACATTAAAAAAAAAAAAAAGACTGACAGCATAATTACGAATGCGCTTCCATTCGATTACCACGTGACATGTAATTAGCCACATTCTTCTCTTGAAATCCTCTACAAAGAATGTACAGTTGTCCACAAAACGTTTTCAGAACACAAAAATGCCAACAAAGCTTCATTGCTAGGAATTCTAAGCATGCAGCCATGAACTGAACAGTGTGCTTTGCTTTCTCCAGCTCAACCTGTACAATGTTTCCCCCATGCATGTCAGCACATATAGGCTGCGAGAAAATTAGGGTTTTTTTTATTTTGTTGTTCCGAAAACTTCGATGTGCATATGTACAAATGTTCTGAGTGACAAAACAGAAAATACCGCAAGGCAGCTAAAGCTCTGACAACTAAAAGGTTGACTGCAATTGCTATGTCGTGTTTCTGATATTTTCCTTTCAGGCCGCCCAATAAATAGATTGCATGTTAACACCATCTGATCAAAAGTTTTGTCTAATTCCTAGTTTCCAAACAGTGCTTATATACTCTTACATGGCCTTACATTTTGGTAATTTATATTAAACAGATTTAATAAGCTCAGCAGATTTTGCATCCGGTTCAGCTTGAAGGGAGTCAACTGAGCTTGACTCAAAGCACATGCTTCTTGGCATCTTGACATTCAGACATGAAAAGTAAAAATTTTTTTAAAAAGCAAGAGCTCCGAGTACTTGAAAAAGACACACAAACCTCTACTTCAGGACCAGTGAGCTACACAATGCAATTCCGATTCACAAATCATTGGCATATGCAAACAAGGCAAACGATTCAGTAAAAACCCAAGGGACGCAGAAAGTGAACACAGAAAAGAACAGGTGGCAGCAATAATCATGTGCCCATAATGTTTTGGCTGCCTGTTAAAAAGTGTTCCTTTCTGTGAACTCAGTTGCAGCAGAGTAAGAAGCAACAAAAAATTCCTGCCAATTTTCTACCTACTCAGACCATACCTCTGCAAGTGGCCGCTGGCGCAGGGAAGAGTAGCGCCTTGGTTTTCCTGCCACTTCAGTACCTCCAATCGGACCTCCTCTTGGGGCTACTGTAGCTGCAGAGTTCCTGGTCAAGTCTGCTGCACCACCTTAAACATGGCATTAAAACCTGATAAGAACACAACTTTGCAAGTTGTGCAAAGCAGTGCTGAACTGACAAGGTTTATAAGAATGAAGAAAACATGATGTAGGCAATAGACACCATCCGCAGCTCCAGGAGTTTTTAGAGGTTACCATATTCTTATGAAACTTATACTGTAGGTTTTCCCCTCTTGTTCCTGATTACTGCCACCAGGTTTGGCAACCATGCAACATTTCATGCCAGCACAGATAGATTTTGAAGTATGCCATTTCCATGGCCTCAATCAAGAGATATTTGTGGGCAACACTGCATTTTTGACGTCACGAACATTCCCTGCACGTTGATGCCCACTCCCTGCTTCACTAACAATATTTTAAGGCTTCTGTAAGAACGTCTCAGGCTATTTATGAAGGGGAGCATCATTTACAGTCTCTACTTTAGCCATTCAATGTGCATATAAGTGTTTTTCTAATCATGTCTATGATGTCCACTGTGTCACGCGCTGGCCATAGACCATGTTTCGGTTTCCTGTTTTAAAATCGTTCCTCTCTATATTTTAAAAACCGATTTGTTGTGGCAGAGGGAGGGGACTATCAACTCAATATGTTCGAAAAACGTCGGATGTTGCCCTTTATTATCGCTTGAACTACCGATAAAGCTGAGCACAAAGAAAAAAAAAACTGCTATGCTTTCTGTTTTAAAGGTAAAAAATGATCCCAGTTATCACAAATTAGGAATTCAATTTCAAATCCTCCAGTTAGACAAAGCCTGCTCAAGAGAATAGACGAATGTGAATAATACATATACAGTAGAAACCTGCTATAGTAAACTCGGTTATAGTAAAAACTGTTACAGTAAAGTGAAGCGACGGTCCCATTTTGCCTTCCATAGATGAATGTACATTTTTTTCGGTCATAGGAAAGATTTTTTTTGAAGAAACAACTATAGTAAAGCGCTCCTGGCTGTGGCGATGTATTTCATGTGGAATGATGACGTCCCGGCATGCGCAAAGTCTAGGATCACGAGGCCCATGGACCTCCTGCATGTTTGCAAACAAACGAGGTAGCACTGCAGTCGCTAGCGGGCTCGCGGTAGGCAAAAGGCTAGGGAGTGGCATCGCGGGGAGGTGTTGAGTATGGGTTTTCAAGGCTTGTAGGCGCGTTTTCAGTTTCTGCGAATCAAAGCAATGGTTGATGCTTTCAACTTAGTAATTTCTCGAAGTACATGAGCTCGCGTTGGCCACGTGTGACGTATTCAGAGAAATAGCTCGCAACTGTGTATTGTATATATGGTTAGTAGTAAACATAAAGCGTTTTGGCCATTGATTTATATGCTAGGGATTGAATAAAATAAGTTTTTGACACACAGCACTTGCCGGAATGATTTTACCTCGGAACAGTAGTGACGGGAAGCGCTGGCATTGTTTCCGCGCAGCCGACGTGCGCTCACCGTCTGTAGACACGTGTCACGCTGCGCGAAAAGTGGGGACACTGTCGTGTCCCGATCTCCCCTGTCTTGCGTAAGCGCTGTTTTTAGCTGCAAGATCACGCACCAGCCAGGACGACTTCTCCCCTTGTTAAACTGGTCGATTTGGTGAAAATTTTTTATTTCTGGAATTATTTTCTTTTCTTATTTTTTCGTGTCAAAAAATTATAGAAAAATATTCAGTAGAAATTTATAAACTACGCTTTCAAGATGTGTGGTCGTCGAAAATTGTCAGGTAATTTCTTTGATTTGTTTGAGGCTTTCTTTGAGTTCAGTGCTGCATTTCATTGACCAAAGCGCAAGCGAAGAGGCCAAAAACGAGGGAATAAACTTCAAGGTTCGTTTTCTGACCTTCCATATTTTCTTTGATTGGCATCACTCACACGTTCGTAATTTTGCAACACATGAAAATAGAATGACCTTATTTGTTGCAAACGATTGCTGAGGCATTGAGGAGTGTAATAAATCTCTCGAGTTTTTTTCCTACACGTTCAGTACTATGCTAGTTACTTTTGTAAGAAACGTTTTCATGTAACTATGCATGCATAAATACATGATCATCTAAAGAAAGAACTAACAGCGTCATCATACAGAACAGGGCTTTGTGAACATGCTGGCATAAAAAAAATTTGCACACTTTCTACTCAATTATTTAAGACCTTGGGTTGACTTGACGAGGGTGTTACTTATAACTACCAAAGAACTGCATCAGGTAGAGCTAAAAATAAAACGCATTACTAAAACTAGCGTAGCAATTTCATGTTTGCATCGAATTTATTTGTGTATTGCATGCATAAATAACAAATACATTTTTCACTGCCGCATCCCCTCTCAAACTCGCTACGTGTCTGTTATGGCCGATTCACACGACGGACTGTTCGCCCGCCGCCCGCGCATGACATGTTTGTGCGTCACGTCACCAAAGTGAGAGGCGTGCTGTCGGCCCGCGAAGATGCGCGCGCCAGCTCTGGCAACCACCGCTCTTGCCAGTATTTTGGCTGCCGCATTTCGCTGAGTGGCGTTGAGCTGGCGCGCTGTTTTGACAAGCTGCACTGTGTTCGCTACCATGACGAAGTGATCGACTCGGCTAGCAAGACGACCCAGGCCATTGAGGAATTGGACAAAGGGCCGCGCCGGCACCATTTAATCGCAGTCATGGGTCGGGAGGAAAAACCAGTTTGAGCAGCGTTGACAAACGCTTTAAAATAATCTGGCGACAGTGGTACACCCAGCGCGTCGTCTGCTCTTTTGATCCGTCGCATCCGCTTGATGTCATCGGATAGCAGGCCAGTTTTTAGTGGTGCAGGAACACGTGATGCGCGGGCCGCGGGCGAACAAACCGTCGTGTGAATCGGCCATTAGCAGCACGCCTGCAGCTGCTTCTTTCCAAACAAGCTTCGCGATCATGGACTACAGCATGAAACATGACACATGCATGATGCAATGAAAAAGCATGTGGCTTTTACCACACTTAAGGCATACGCTATTCTAAGCACGCCAACATGACCGCGCAAGAACTTACATGACTTCTACTCTAATCAAATAATTATGTCAGTCATATTAAAAACACTTTCGAGTAAATATTAAATATTAAAACATGCTGTGCTATTAACAAAAGAACGCATTCCTTGGGGGCGAGTGAACCTGCCGGCGCCCCATGCACACCGGCTCAGGGTGCAGCTATATACGAGCTTTTTTTTCCCTGTGCTGTTACATGCGCACTATGCTGGTGTTCAGGTAGATGGACGCAGTAACTTGCATGCTATTAAGTACATACATTGAGTGGCAGTGCCGATCGACTCCCATACTTCACACTTTACTACCGCAGCCCATTCCCTGTTAGCCAGTTTCCTAATGGGGTATTTATCTGCGAGAAACCCATCAGGGCTAATTTAAATTTCCTTTTATGCTACTACGCGGATCCAACAGTGACGCAGCTGGTCAATACATGCCGCTACTGCAGTGTGCAGGCACGATGCAGCCGCCTGTAGCTGTGGTAGCTGCGGTAGGCACGGGCAGGCGGAAACAGATTTGCCTACCATGCGAAAGTTGCGGCTGACATCAGCGCCCCCGCATCTTCGTGACGTCACGGGGTGAAGGAGGTCTATAGGTACCCAAAATACAATACAACTGCGCTCTTTGAGGTGGCCTCACCAACAAGCTCAAAAGCCGCGAGGACAAGCCAACTTTTCAAAGTCCTTGAGGACGTGAGGCAAAGCGCGCGGCGCACACAGGAAAAGTAAAGCTGGCTGAAAACGTAGAAAGAAGGCGGCGCGAGTCGCTACAAAAGGAAAGCCGGTAAAAGTTCAGTGAAGACTAGAAAATCGAAGAAGAGGGCGTGCATTCGTAGCACGGTAGCGCGAAGCACGGGGAAGCAGCGGCAAGGAGCGGAGGCGCGGCGGCACTGAATAGGCGGTCTTGCCGCTCTTCAATGATTCGCGCGGGTTTCTTTACTACCTCTTAAATGATGCTGAGGCTACGGAGGACGATGCCTTGATCATGCAAAGCTTTCGAATCAAACTGGATCATGGAATCAAACTGGCATTATATTTGTAGCCACCCTGTATTCGTGCAAATGCAGTACTTCCACAACATGTAAACCAAGCAGAAAACGTGATAACATGCGATAACTGAAAATAAATAATTACCGCATAAAGGGACAATAAGAGCAAGATGTAAGGTATTCTTAAGTGTTTCTCTTATAAACTTCGTGCTTACTAAGCAGCCAGAGAGCATAGTCAGAGCCACGCCATGACCAAAACCTGATATAATAAAGACCCTGACATAGTAAAGGTTTTTGCTGACCCGAGCTACTTTACTATAGTGGGGTTCTACTGTACAATGTATGGCTACTAGTACATGCAATTCTGGCTTCCCACAGGGGACGTGGAACAAATCGAAGTTGGCCAGTATTGACAGAGTACCGCCATTCTAATGACAAAGGGGCTACTTGATCCGAAAATGGAGATTTTATAAGCTAGAAAATAAAAAAACAGAAATAGAGGCACCACCGCCACTACTTGCTTTCACAAACGAACAGCAGTGAACAAAAGCCCAATTTTCCTACGGTTATCTCCAAGGCTAGGCTATACCTCCATTCGCTTTCAAACGGTGATTATAGCGTCCTTCTAAGTCTAGTTTTAATCTACCCAAATCCTAAGTCTTTAGCTACCAAACATTATCACATAGCCACAAAGAGCAAAACACCAGATTTTCACAAGAAACCAAAAGTGCACACAGCTGTCTGTCTAAGCTGCATAGTGTTTAGTAAAAACCTTTTTCTCAAGTGAGGAACTTGTTCAACCGTTTTGCTATGGGTCACCCTTCAAATATACATGCATTCAGCAAAAAATGTCATCAGTTTAGATTCAAGAACTTGTTAAAGTTGACTACGTCTTCTGGGTTTGCACACAACAAAGAAAAATAGCCATGCTCCTCACCATTTGGAAGCTCAACTTTCGGAACAGTTTTCTCGTCTCTCTCTGCATTTCTCCTGCTTCGTCGTCTTTCCAAAAGCACCTGTAGTATAGCCTTCGCATTCGCAGCAGGTTCATTGTAAGAAGATTCAGCAGTCTTCAATGGCGACTGTGGCGCAGGCTTGCTGGCATGATGATCTGAAGACATGTTTTTCTTTACTTCATCTTCATGCTGTTTTGGTGAAGTATCTGCTGGCTTCCTGGGTGGCTGAGAAGGACACTCGCCCCAATCCCAGCGGGCCGTTCCCGAGCTCTTGGCTACGTGCTCCCATACTTGCTGAGGACTGTGTTTGTCTGGTGTTCCATGGTCAGTGCTCTTGAAAGCCGCAGGTTTGGTCGGCACCTTGACCACTGCCTGGTCTTGATGCAGAGTGGCATCCTGGAAAGGAGGGTTGCCAAACTGGCCACCACCTCTTGGTCTGAAGTCACAACTTATGCCTCGACCACGTCCTGAGCCTGACCGGGGGGTGTGAGCCTCTTCATCCTCCCAGTTTCGTTGATACTTGTTGGAGCCATGGCCATAAAGTCGCCGGCTCTGAGCTCGAGGAGGCATAGTCTCGGTTCGAATATCATAACCATAGATGCTCACTAGTTCCTCACTTGTTTTAGGCCCTTGTTCTTCTTCGCGGTACATGTCGTGGCTCCAAACACCTTCATCCCGGCATAGCTTCTTCTCATGCCGTGAGCCCCTGCCAGGGAAAACAAAGGCACTTAATCACCTACACAATGACAACCAGTAGTTCTGTGAGAAAAGTACAACAGAGCATTCAATACAGTGAAACTACCACATCCCGAGTTGGTTTACCACCAAGTTGGTTTACGACCAAATCAGGATCGGGCATTCCCGCATAACACGCCAGAACTTCAAATTAATTGTCCTAATGGAGGCCACCGGTTTGAATTATCAAAAAAATATGGGATTGTACAAATTCCTCAAATTACCCTAGATTTCAAACCAACTAAGCTCTAATTATTGAGGTTTTATTGTAAATCTGATGAGGCTGCATCAGCAGCAAGCGATAAGCCACCACGTGCAATTAGGGCAGCGGTGGCTGCAACTGCACCGGCTTACACTAGCTTGGAGCAGATGGTATAGTCCTCGCAAAACTATCAAAGTAAGGGATTGCAGCTTTGTGACATAAATGAGCACATGCACGTCATACTTTATACTTGTGCGGAAATATGCAAAATTAACACTCAAAAGGACACTGAACCACCTAAACAAGTTAAGGATGACATAAGTACTTCCAACACAATTCAGCCTACAAAAAATTGTAATGTACCACCTGCCAACAACACAATTATACAAGATGAGATAGCTGTGCCAAAGCTAGCTGGAATACACTACTCGTCATTTCTTTTTTCTGGGATTTCAGACTCATTCCGATCACCTACTAACCTGTCATCATGCTGGTGAAATGCTCTTTTTTTGGGGTTGCACTGAGGGTTACTCTTGTCTTCATCGATGCCTAAGACTTTATCCTGGAGGTCAGAAGGATCGCCACTTTCCTGAAATGAATCAATAGCATACAATGCACAACAGTAATAAAAAAAACTTTAAGAATTAGCTAAATGAAAATGGCAAATGGCATCAAAGGGCAACTGCGCCACTTTTTGAGAATTCAGCGATATTTAAGAATTCAATATATATAGGCTGTGGGTAACGTATGCCAAGTTTTTTAGAGTTTGCATTTGGATATTAGGATGGATATTAGGCTCCCCTAATATCCAGAAATTCTAGCCATAGGGGCCTTTGTTCCTTTTCAATAATCTCTATACACTGCGTCAATGAAAATAGATTGTCCTTCCTCCAACCTTCTTTGTTTCCGGAACACATTTTGTAGTACCCCTAGCACCCCCTCGTTCTCCACCGAAGCCTGCAGTCTGTCCTTTATAATCTGCATCACCACCCTGTAAACCACAGGTGTCACTGTTATGGGACGGTAGTTACTTACGTCAGGTTTGTCCCCCTTTCCCTTATATATCATGTTCATTCTACTTAATCGCCATTCATTGGGTACTTTCCCATCCACTATCATTTTATTCACTACCTGTATTAATGTATGCTTGGTTGCTTGGATTTTGGTCCCAGCTTGTTTATTAACATAATCGGAATACCATCTTGTCCTGCTGATGGGCCACTAGCAACCTTCTCTGCCCTTTCCCACTCTCTTTGCTCAAGTGAAGCAATTGCAGTAACCGGTCTATCCTCCTTCGATAAATTATGTGGAACATTTCTTTCTTTAAATTTTTCTGTCATCCTTGCTCCTATGTGTTTCATTGCTTCGTCCCCTTCTAGTCGAATACCCTGATCTGTAACAATAAACATTTGCTCTAGCCTAGTCTTATTACCCATTGTATTTAGATGTTTCCAGAATTTCTGAGTTGCTTTTCTATCCTTTTTATTTACTTTTGACATCCATTGGGCACCCTTTCTTCTAATTATCTCATTAATCAAATAATATGCTTCCCTAGCTATCCCACTTTCTGTCTACTTCAGCTTCTGGTTCCCCCCTCTTCTTGGAATATCTGTGTTCCCTGGACGCTTCCTGACGTTTCTTTATCGCCTTCTTGACCTCCTCATCCCACCAACTCTTGGGTTTGCGTCTTTTCCCTTTTGGCTTGACTCGAACCTTAGCTTGCTCTAGCTCAAGTAATCGAGTTAAAAATTACTTTCATAAATTGTTTGGCTGCTTGCAATTGCTTTTCTGAGTAAAAATTCCCCTCTGATTGTTCATCTTGCTTCAGTCCTACATTGGCTTCTCTTCTGAAACTCAACTTGATACGCTTGTGGTCACTACCTAGACTTCTGGAACCATCTTCATCTATGTTCATTACCCCTAATCTATTATACATCCTCTGTGACATTAGTGCATAATCTATCGTCGAGTGCAGACTCCGTGCATCCCATGTTAGGAGCCCTTCACACTTCTCGGTACTGTTGCATACAACTAAATCATGCCTGTCACACATATCATCCAGCAGCATACTTCCGTCGACTCTGTGTACCCCTCCATGTCTTCTATGTGTGCGTTCATGTCGCCTAATATAATTATCTCACCCTGTCCTCCTAGCTCATTAATGTCACTTGAAATACATTCTAACATTTTCCTGTTTTCCTCTTTGGCATTAGCTCCTGTTCACAGCTATACAAAGACAAGGAGTGTTTGCTCCCCTGCCACTTTTCCTTTTAGCTAACCCTTTGAAAATTCATACTTTTATGAATGAATGCCCCAATTCCAACCCCCTTTCTGCTGCCCTCTGTTCTGTTACAATATTCCCATGCATAGTCTGAGTTACAGGGTGGTTGCTCCATGTCTCTAAGATGCATTTCCACTAAACCATATACCATTAATTCCTCCTGCCTTAACTGTTCTTCTATTTCCTCCCATTTCAGTCTATTCCTGCCACCTTGCATGTTAATGAAACCTATATCTGAATTAACTTGGCCCTCGCACTTGTGTCTATTTCTTCTCCTATGGTTCCATCGTCCCTTTGATCTTGGTTCTTCCTTCTCTACACTGGTTCCCTCAGAGCTCTGGGTCCCCCTAAAAAAGCTGTTGCCTGGCGACCTCTCTCACTACCCACCCTCTTGCCATTGGCACCACCGTAGTAAATGTCATCCTGTGCAAAAGGGTGGGGGCTGACCTCGTACACTTCTATGTTAACTTCCATTGCCCCGTATCCTAGTCGTTGACTCATTAACCTAATTACACGGTTAGCCTCAACGACCCTCCTTTCCATTTCACTAGCCTGCCTCTGGACCTCAGGGATTGTGCATATGGTCACATGCACACTCTCAGTGGCCTCTCTAAGCCTACGCATCCCCACTTCTAACTGCTTCTCTGATGTTCTGTAGCTAGCTGGCCCGCTCTTGTGTATTGCAAGCGTAATAAATAGCATATGAGTGTTCACACTTTGTCATCCCTTCCCTTTGACCCTCCCCCTTATATTTCCATAGGTGTTGCAAGCTATATTAAGCGCAACAGTACGTGTCGCCACCTATTTTTCTGGCACTAATATGCACACTGGTCAAGCTAATATGTGGTGTCACATCTTGTGAGTTGCAGTTCGTATTGAGCATGGTAGTATGCACTCTACAGTAAAGACACAGATCGGCAGTATCTACCAAGGAGGCTGATTACGGACTTCAAATTTTTTACTCGCCTCAAACAAAATTTACTCGAACTAAAATTTATAGGTTATAAGCAACGAAGTTGCTTTGTATAATGAGCCCTCTCATGTATTTTTACCTCAAGGGCGTTGATCCTTAATTTAGGTCTGAATCACAGTAAAAGTCACTTTTTGCAAACTTTGGAAGTAATTTTTCCTCTGCTTAACAATTTTAGATATTTTTAGCATAAACTATATAGTAAGGTGCAAGCAGGAAAAATGATTGTAGCTGAGATGTTAACAACATTTATGTAAAAAAAATTGTTAAAATGGCTCATTTCTTGCTTTTTTTACTCAACCAAGAAAGCGCGGGAAATGATTGCATGGTTCCATATAATGAAGTCAGATGTAAGAATAACGCAAGTGAAATAATCTAAAATAAGATTTTGCATTGTAGCCTGTTTCACATTTGATTTAAAAAGTTGTGAATCCAACCAACTCTTGCTTCTTCATGAAAACTTTGAAGAGCACTCACGTAAGCAAATATTTTTTAAAGAGAAAAACACTTCGTAGGAACTCAATTCACATAACCACCCACTAAATCAATTTTTTTCAAAGGAATCGGCGGTGGTCGCTTTTGCGGTCTGCGACATTTCGCGTGGAATGACCCAGCGCTAAACACGTGTTCATGGATGGATAAGGCTGAACTTTTTAAATCGGCGGCTCATGCCATCTAGCGGTGACCCGTAAAATTTCACTCGTTTTGATTTTAGCCAACGTTCGCTTGGCTATTTTTATCCATTTAAAATCTATTTTTCCTCCCTTGTCCTTAAACCTCAATGTTTTGAATAAATCAGCCCCGCTGCTTTCAACTGTAGGGCGAAGAGTGTTCAGCTGTTCCCTTGTCTCCGTACACACCACATAACGTGTCTATCTCGTAGTATTTGACTCGATATGTCTTAGTCCACAATACTTCCATCCTGGCCTCGAACAACGTAGAGCTTGCCCTAGAATTATCATAGATATTTTCTTTGGCAATTTCCTCCTTAAAAGTTCTGTATGTTCCCAGTGCTGATTTTGTCTGCATCCCTGCTTTCCACAGACCCCCCTCTTATTCTTTAACCATTTTCTTAACCGATATTTCCTGCTTTGCCCCCCTACCTACTGCTGTCCGGACATTTGCCTGTCAGTTTTCTAGTTTGCTTTCTCCATTTCGTGTCAAGATTCCTCATGTACAAGTAACTGAAAAACTTTCCTAGCCCACTGCTTTTCCCCCATTTCTCTCAGTCTCTCCTCAAATTCTATCTTATTGCTAGCTTCTCTGCTCTCAAATGATGGCCATCCCATGTCACATTGTACCCCCTGATTTGGTGTACTGCCATGTGCTCCCATAGCAAGCCTAGCTACCCCGTGCTGCTTGGTTTTTAACCTTGCTTGAACCTCTGGCCTCATGCGCAAGATCCCACTGCCAAAAGTAATTAGACTAGTAACCATCACCCCTTCCCAGATCCCTCTTACTACTTCATACCTATTGCAATTCCAGAATGCTGCACTCCTGCTACCTTTAGTCGATACATGATTTTCATGCTGCGTTAGATACTCAGCACCATTATTTATCGACACCCCAAGATACCTGTATTTATCCACTACCTCTAGCATGACCTCTTGTATCCTATGCTCACCATCCTCATCATTAAAAGTTACGGCTGCAGATTTTTCCTTACTAAACGTCAGACTTAATCTATCTCCCTATATACAGCAGATGTCCATCAACCTCTGCAAATGTTCCTTGTCAGCCATTAGCACTATATCATCCGTGTACATCAGTCCTGGTAATCACTGTTCAATCCATTCTCCTTAACTGAAAAAAGAAAGGTTGAAGACAGGTCTGCTCCTCTCTAGTTTGGTATCTAATCCTTGCAGGTAAAACATAAACAACAAAGGTGACAGAGCACACTGTTGCCTATGCCCCCGCTCTATATCTATGAGCTCTGAAACATTTCTTTTTTTCCATTTTATAAGCACTTTGGTACTTTTCTAGATATCTTTTAAAAGACTAGTTGCTGCACCTCCAATATCCAATGTGCCCAGTATGTCCCACAAATACTCTTCAATAACACTGTCCTAGACTCCCTTGATATCCAGAAATGGTAGCCATAGGGGTCTGTGTTCCTTTTCAGCATTCTCGATACACTGCGTCAATGAGAATAGATTGTCCTCCCAGCTCCTTTGTTTTCCGAACCCAATTTGTAACACCCCTAGCACCCCCCGATTCTGCACCCATGCCTGCTGTCTGACCTTTGTAATCAGTATTACCACCCTGTAAACCATTGACGTCAATGGTTAGGAGAGTAAGTTGCTTATGCCAGCTTTGTCCCCATTTCCCTTATATGTCATGTTCATCCTGCTTAGTCTCCATTCATCGGGGGCTTTCCCATCCATTACCATTTTGTTCACTACCTCTCAATTTTCGCTTAGATTTTAGTCCCAACTTCTTAAACATATTTGGAATACCGCCTAGTCCTGTCGACACGCTACTGGGAACTTTCTTCTCTGCCCTTTCACACTCTTCTTTGTCTAAGTGAAACCATTGGTGTAACCGGCCTATCCACCCTCGATAGAATGCACAACATTTCTTTGTTTTTAAATTTTTTCTGTCATCATTGTTCCTATATGCTGCACTGCCTCATCCCTTTCTAGCTGAATACCTTAACCTGTAAATATAAACCTCTGCTCTAGCCTGCTCTTATCACTCATGGAGTTCAGATGTTTCCAAAATTTTTATCCGCTTTTCTATCCTTTTTATTTACTTCTGAGAACCACTGAGCCCCCTTTCTTCTAATTTTATCATTGATCAAATAGGGTGCTTCCCTTCGACAGTTTATGAAAGTATCCCATTTTCTGTCTACTTCAGCTTCCTGTTCCCCTTTGCTTAGAATACCCGTGTTCCCTGGAGGCTTCCTGACATTGCTCTGTGGCCTTCTTGACCTCCTCATCCCACCAGCTCATGGGTTTGCATTTTCTTTTCCCTTTTGACCTGACTCAAACCTAAGCAAGCTGTAGCTTAAACAATCGAGTTAAATTTGAGTAAATCAATTCTGTTTTATTAGCCTTAGAAATTATTTCAATTTGTTTGGCTGCTGCTTCCAATGCTTTTCCAAGTAGAAGATCTCATCTGGTTGTTCATCTTGCCTCGTTCCTACATTGGCTTCTCTTCTGAAACGCAGCTTGATACGTTTGTGGTCACCACCTAGACTTCTTTTAAATTCTACCGGTGCCATCGTGCAGTTGCTTTGGGTAGCGTACCAAGGTCTCCCAGGTGAAAATATCAAGTGGTTTTACAAGTGGTCACACTTACTTTTAAGCGGTGCCACTTCAAAGCAAGTGGTTTTACAAGTTGTCCCACTTGCTTTTAAGCGGTGCCACTTCAAAGCAAGCGGTTTTACAAGTGGTCCCACTTACTTTCAATTGATACTGCTAGACACCAAGTGGCCACAGCTGGGCCAGAATCCATATGAACATTTGCATATTCTGCAAACAAGGCAAGACTAAAACAATTCTTAAATTAAAGGGGGAAGAGGGTCTTAGAAAAACATTTTTATTAATGAAGCCACAATTACGAAATCTTCGGGGAACATGTATTTTTGTGTGCTAATTCCAAATATAGAATTTAACTTCATGTGCAACAATTTCTTGAGCACTTATACAATGTGTTATGTAACTTTTTGTGGAGAGCTTTCAAGAAATCCTGTTGCAGGGAACTTGCTAGAATGCATGCCATTGGTTTCTCTTGACATTAAGCTATGCAATAAAGCTAAAATTATCATCCTGCCTGTCATAGAAGCTGAGTTATAGAATTTTGAAGTTGTCCCTTCAGAAACAAGAAGACAATTTTTTCTTCCCGTTTGTGAAGTACGAAGTTCAAAACACTGTAACTTAACTTCTGTGATACGCAGGATAATAATTTTATCCTTATTGCATAGCTTGTTGTCAAGACAAGCGGACGGCATACATTCTAGCAAGTTCCCTGCAGCAAAATTTCGCTAAAGCTCTCCACAAAAAGTTACATAACATATTGCATCAAGTCAACAAGGACTTGTTGTAGGTTAAATTAAATTCCATATTTGGAATCAGCACGCAAAAATACATGTTCCCTGAAAATCTCATAATTGCGACTTCATTAATAATTTTTTTTTCTAAAACCAGCTTCCCCCCTTAAAAACTATCAGCAGCTTAACCTACTGAATTACATTCATCATTTGCTAAGTCACTCTGGTTGAAATTATACGAAATAACTGCACTCAATGGGCAACGCCACTGGCCCTACTGTGATAGTTGAAGCTTACATATTGGCACCTGTTATGAAGAGAGAAGATTTGCACTACGACATATTCCGTAATACAACCTTTGTCCATAAAGTTTTGAGACTGATTTATTTTCTTTAGAAATGATTCTCCAAAACAAATGTTGGTGCATATGTGTAGCGCCATCTTTTCGGGCTAACCTGAGCTATATATGTTAATTGCTGTGGCAGCAGCTAGATGGCACTACATGTAGAAAATACGTTGTCACTAGTCATCCGCGCATTCTAATGTGGAGAGATGGACGTCCACCTCGAATAGCGTGTAAACATACAGCCACACAGACGTATGAGCTCCTTCGTGACACTTACGGCAACGAGACATTATCGCGGGCGAGAGTTTTCGAGTGGCACAAGAGGTTCGTTTCGGGGAGAACGTCGGTGGAAAACGACACAAGGCAGGAGCGCCCTTCAAGCTCACGGAATGAAAGTGGGATCAGGGAAATCGTACAGCAAGACCGCACCATTATAGCCCGCATGATATCAGATGCTCTCGACATTAGTAAGACAATATGCTACTAAATTTTGCGTGAGAGCTTGGGGAAACGAAAACTGAATGCCAGACTTGTGCCGCACCCCCTCACACAGAACCAGAAGGACACGCAGGCATCAGTGAGCACTGATTTGCTCTCCGAGGCAGAAATGAATGCTGCCTTTGTCGACAGCATCAGTGCTGAAGACGAAACATTGTGTTTTGAATACGATCCTCAAACAACGAGACAGAGCGCTGAATGGCGGTCCACAAGCAATCCGGCATCAAGAAAGGTGCGGCAACAGAAGACCAAAACAGAGACGATGCTGATAGTCTTTTTTTTCGATGCCAGAGGTGTCATACACCACGAGGTCGTCCCACAAGGGGCAGTGAATCAGGAGTTTCATATCCGCGTGCTCCAACACATGCATGATGCACTGTGACGCCGTCGCCCTGACTTATGGGCATCTGTACAACGGAGCC
The DNA here is from genome assembly GCF_052857255.1 of Amblyomma americanum. Taxonomy (NCBI): domain Eukaryota; kingdom Metazoa; phylum Arthropoda; class Arachnida; order Ixodida; family Ixodidae; genus Amblyomma; species Amblyomma americanum. The sequence continues at coordinate 85,019,647 of NC_135497.1, read as the reverse complement.
TTCTCCACGATAACACAAGGCCGCACACTGCTCTCAGCGCAACAAAATTTCTCGCCAAGCACAGCATTACTGTACTTCCCCATCTGCCATAGTCGCCTGACCTCGCCCCATGCGATTTTTTCCAGTTTCCTCGTGTGAAGAGAGCCCTAAAAGGTCGCTGGACGGGGAGCGTGGAGGCTATTCAAGATGCCATGACAAACGTGCTGACAGCCCTGCCAAAATAAGCGTTTGCTAACTGTTTCCAAAACCTCAAAAAGCGTTGGAAGCTGAGTATAGATGCTATGTTGAACACATTTTTTTTTATGGACTCGGTCTCGGAACTTTACGGACAAAGGTGCTCCAGCTTAAACAAGGTTTCAAATAGACATTTAAATCTTTTCGTAAAATCAATATATAGTCCTAGGACAAGTTCTTTACGTTCAAGCGTGAGAGTTTTCTTGCGAGAGTTTTTGTTATTCGTGTGCGACATGTACAGAAAATGCTTTTTGTATAGGTCTGTAATATCTGACAAGAAAGTGTCATACATGGAATCAACATCAGTTTTTTTTTCAAGAACATGAGCCCAGTTGTGGGCTTGAATATCAGTACGAAAACTGTTTAAAGAATCATTAGTGATCTTTTGAAAAAACCAGACAGGTGAGTGTTCTATCTTTGCTGCTGTTTTGTCTTGAATAAATGCAAAAATAGGCAAATGATCACTATTTAGCGAATTCGTATGTATTGAAAACCGATACAAGACCAGTTCGATATTTTGAACAGACAGCCTGATCAATGTTAACGTCCCTACTAAGAAGAAAGGAATACCTTTTAAAGATATGGACTCAAAGAGCTGCTTAAGAAATCGCAGAAAAACTGTGATGCTTGTGTGCGATGAGCGATAAATCACGGTGAAAAATCTACAGGCATCTTGAATAGTCAGTGCCTCATAGTTACCATTTGACGCCGAAAATTCCTCAACAATATGCATGTCAAAACAGTGCTTTAAAAGGAGCAGCAAACTGCCACCCCTTTTCTGCAGATGACAAAGGGCAAAGCTTTTATAATCCAAATGATCAAAAGTGCAGGAAGCTTCAGTGTACAAGGTTTCAGATACCATAATAGCATCAAACTTGATATTCATGGAATCCAGGAAAAGTTCAAAGTCATTGTGCTTATTTTCCAGCGAACGGGAATTTAGGTAAAGACAATGTGCCTTCAGATTGCAGTTGAGCTTCACTAGCATGATATTTCACGTTTCTGCGTACCCTGACTCACTCACTGGTTAAATAGATACAACCACGATGTCCCATCACTGCCAGTCTTGCTATCTAGGTTACTTAAGGATGCGATATGAATCACAGACGAGGCATCTTCCTTGCGCGGAAAAATTTCTCGGTCTTTAATTGCACCATGCATACTTCCATCCAACTTGCTTTTTCTTTTTGATTGTAGCACCGAGTAGCTGCTTGTTGCAATTGGTGAGATGCTCATTTATGAAAACTGCGTTGGGTGTTTCGCATCCGAACGTTGCAATTGTGACCTGGTCTTTCTTTGACTTTGCTTGTACTGTTTCTTTTACCGTCGTGCATGAAATGCACAATAATGTTCGTTTCACTAGAGTTATTACCTGGGTACTCTGCGACACGTGTCAATGTTGTTTAACGACATTGGTTCGCCGACTGCCTCAGCTACGTTAATGACAACATAGGTAGGTTCAAGATCAGATGCCACACCCTTGATCTCCAGATTGTTCGAGCGGGAGTACTGCTCAAGCTGCAATACATGCTCAACTAACTTGCGGTTTTCATCTTTCGAGTGCTTTGTTGGTTTCTTTCATTAGCCCTTTCATTTCATTGTTACATTCATTTCGTCACATGAGTCGCTACAAAGCTTGATGCCAGTATGTAAAGATTGAAATTGGCTTAGAACTTCTTTTTGGAAGTCATCTAGCTTAGATTTCAAGTCGCTATCCTCACTAGTTTCTTTATGATCTTCTTTACCCTTAATTACTCGCGTGTTGCTACCAGTCATTATTCCACACCACACCTTTAAACTAGCATACACACATAAAAAACTTCAACAATAAACCATGAACCATTTGGCAGCACTGCAAAAATACAGAAACGCATGCAGAGAGAGCATCAAAAGATGTTTTTCTTGCCTGCAAAGTGCAGGAAGGTTAGTGAATGGAACCCCATAAGTCGTCACAGCTGAGATACGTGCTACGACAGGTGTTACCTATTCCTAAGCACCACAGCCAGAGAGTATCAAATGAGCACACTTAATCCTTCTCAAATAATTAAAACCCTTTAATTCTCATCATAGGTCATGCAATTACAAGGCTTTCAGTGTGCCTGCCAATGATGCTGTGGTTACTTGGCATTGTGGTGCAACAAGTAGTAGTATGTATTTTTTGAGTCGCAAACATTGAGCATACTTAAGTAATGCACGAATACACATTGTAGTACATTAGTATTTATTTGCTTTTTGACACAGCGTTAAACTGCATTGTGAAATACATAGAAAAAATATTGTGTCATGTCTTTCACAAAAAGTTCTGTTAATAGTAACTGCTGCTACATACATTTATTATGTACATGTGATAAAAATACCAAGTGAAGTAAAAAACTACTCGCCCGTCAGCTTCACATGCAAAAATATAAAATGTTGTTTACACGCGAGCGAGAAAGAATAAAGGAAGGCGGCGAAATCAGTCGCACAAGAATAAATTACACACATACAAAAAACTTCCATCCATCATGAATAGGTAAAACCAAAACGTCCACGCAAGCTATTAAAGCAGACACAGGCACCTCTACATGTGTCATAACAAGATTAGGGTAGCAACATTAAGCTGCAAGTTCTGTCACAGCAGTGCAAGTAGGTAAAGCATTACCCTCCAGCATTAATGCCAATGTAACCGTTATCTACTATCACTACTGCTTTACATTAACAAAAAAAAGCAAATTAACATCGTTCTCCCCACGGTAAGGAAAGATTTAACAGGTGTTAAAACAGTAGCTATCAGATGATGTGCATGCAGTGTGCTTCACTGTACCTAGCAAGATGGATATAAAAAACGTCACAGACTCCTTCATTTGCAACAAGCCCTTCCAGTTCTCTTCGTCTCAATGGATTCTAAGCATAGAAGCATTTATATGAAGAAATTTAATGCTCACCTCAGCACAAGGTGGGCCTTCTATATTTATCAAGCAATAAGACAAATGATGCCTGTAATTTTTCTTTAACAGGCACAAGTACTATCGATTACCTGGCATTCAACGAAAGCGATTTTTCAGGCTCAGTACCCAGATTCACGCTCATCCAACAATATGAGATAGTACTGGGATATTGGCTCCATGCAGAAATTTTTAACTCTGATCTGCTATCAATTATGTACCCGACTGGCATTTTTCACTGCAGCAAAAACTGCTGAACCATCAAACAGACGTGCATCCCACAGCCACACATGAAAAAAATCGCTGGTAAAACTAAATGTACAGTCTAAGTGACCCTTGCGTAAAGCAGTCGAACAGTGCGAACCAATCAGAAAGAGCTGAAACAGCAGCCGACGGCTTTCGAGCAAAGTGCAACTTCTCGCCTGGCTTCTGGGTTTATGCTGCTCCACTTCCACGCAAACGTTTCCGCAAGAACCTAGGAGCTGCGGTGGAGTGTCGCTTTGTTTGGAATGCAATGCTCTGTTCTAGTGCTCTACACAAGGGTGATGTAGACTGTCCACTGACAACGGGCTGATTGTACTCACTGCTGACACGGCTGCAACAACATTAATGAGATGACCAACTTAACCCTACAATGCTTAGGCAATGAACATATGGGTAAAAATTTTGAATCTTTAAGGGTTTCATTGCTGCTGACCTCCAGTATACAGATATGTGAAAAAGTGATTGTTTTACTGAGGAAAATATAAATGCATTCTAAAATGAGCAAATTAGGCTTTTTCTAATTTCAGAACACCTAAAAAGGACAAAACTGAGCACAAATACTCGAGCACATACAAAAAACAATGTCAAAGCCCATTTTATTCCATCACCTGTTGATCTAAAATAAAACCACTAAAATGCGTGTGCAATATTGTGAAAATTTCATATTGTTTAACACGAATTTAAATATCCGTATTCACACAGTTCGTACAGTATGTGACAGTGCATCACAGCATTAAGGAAAACCATGCCCCAAGCAACTGATCATGACCAATGAAGTTGGGCATGTAAACAATTAAACAAGAGAGAGTTCCTTGGCAATTATAATCAGGAAACAATTGTGCAGACCTACTCTACGGAGTGGTGTGCCACATCCAATGCCTTTTTTCAGTGGCAAGCAATACAATGTATGATGGGTGAGGATTATTACTCAGACTCTCAGCCTGGCACTTCAGACATAGCTAGAGCTGCGGCTTGGAAATCCAAAAGCGCCCAAAGAAAATATTCGTCAGTGTGATGCATTTTTCTGTTTACATAAGCTACATATTCAACCAAGAGCAGATGAAAAGGAGTGTGCTACACCGAGAGAAAGTTTTGTCCGTTCGAAAAGACCGTTTAGTGGCTGTGTTGCCTCTATACAAGAGCACTGAAAACCAACTGCAGCTCCATCTCCAATACATGTACAGGCTTGTCAATGGCATTTTCATCGCCGAACACCTCCGAATGGCGGCATAGCAGAAAGCATTACGCAAACGTTTCGTGTACAAAGCCCAGGAAAACAACAGCGAAAGCTGTCGGCAGTGTGACAAGTGCCATTTCTCTCTTTACACACCTGACTGCTTCAACAGTTTTCATAGACCGCAAAAATTGCACTTGCTCTAAATTTGTGAGTGGCTTGACAGCCGAAAATGCAACCTTTTCAGCATGAATTATTGCCAAATCTTTTCAGCAATCTACGTCAGGCTGTTGTGTTGCAGATGGACCACGGAAGCGAAGGGGTTAAAGGGACTATGCAATAAATTAATTGAAACTACGTAAAGCAGACGAGAGATAGGCATTTCATCACTCGTCACCCCAACGCAAGATTGGTTTATGGGGGTTTAACGTCCCAAAGCGACTCAGGCTGAGGGACGCCGTAGTGAAGGTCTCCGGAAATTTCGATCACCTGCGGTTCTTTAACGTGCACTGACGTCGCACAGTACACGGGCCTCTAGAATTTCGCCTCCATCGAAATTCTACCGCCATGGCCAGGATCAAACCCGCGTCTTTCGGGACAGCAGCCGAGCGCCGTAACCACTCAGCCACTGCGGCGGCTACCACAAAGCAAGAATTTTTAAGCTAGCATCAATAACACTGAAGATATAGACGATTAAAAATTACGCTCCTCCTCTGCCCCCCCAACTCGTACACGTGAGGCACCAGACAAAAATGAAGAAAGCAGCTCTGGGACTGGGCCCCGCCCATGAATACGTCATCTGCTGATGTTCGTTTTGTAACATCCGGTTGTCGCTCCTAGCACCCCAGCAGCAGCGTCGGCGGCGTGATTGCGGCGTGCGTCGGGTTGCTTTGCTTGTCGTCTGTTGTAGTTGGCAGTAATGGACCCAGGCCTCGAGGCGCGACTGCTCGCTCTTACGGCCGCGATGGGCATCGAGCTATACGCGTTCACGCCGTACCGGCTGAACGCCAGCGACGACAGTAGCGACTCGGCGAGCCACTGCGAGTGGCTCCGGAACTCCCGACAGAAGGAGGCGGCAGGGGAAAATTGAAACTATATGCACGAAGGCAATGCCCTGGCTCGCGCTTGCCCGAGAGGGTCGCGCAGCGGCACGAGCAGATGATTTTCACGGCTACCGGAAGTGTGCCCGTGACGTCGTGACTGCCGTGGCTCCAGCGAATGAGAGCATGTGGTGGCCTGGCGACGTCATGGGTACAGTGACGTCTTTTTTCACGATTTTAGTTTCAAAATCGGTCACTACGAGCACACCAATCGGCCCATGAATTTTAAGAAACACTGTTTTTAAAAATTCATAATAAATTGCCGGCTCAGTTCCGAAGACCCATACTTGGTGTGAATGCTTCTCAGCACCATTTCTAAGCATTGAAAACATTTACAAGCGACTTTTTATTCATTGCATGCATAGTCCCTTTAAGACTAGATTCTCCACGTGATGTGAAATTGCATCGAGTTGGCCTAAAGTTCTGCACAGAATAATAACACATTTGAATGCTATTTTAAACATCAATGAAATGATGCCATTATGATGAGCTTACAACTGCCCAGAGATTGTGTGCACTTCTGCTACACAAAGGTGCTACTTTCCAAGTATAGCTGTAACCTACAAAGTCATTTTGCTAAATACCACTGTTAAATATGGAGCATTTTTTTCTGTGCAGTGAAATCCTGAGCAACAAGAAAGTAAATAGTCCAATCTGCACTTGCTTGCAGAACTAGTGCACTGACTAAACAAGTCCAAAGCCTTTGCCCAGGAAGTGCAGTAATTCACAGCTTTCTCACACTTGACACCCCACAAACTTTTGGCTCCACTACTGCATTTGCACTGATAATAACTACCACAAACCAACACTTGCACAACTTCATAAAAAGTCCCGTAAAAGTACCAGTGAAAAAGAGCTTGCAGGCGGTGCATGAAGATGTGGCAACTGCCTGCCTGAGCTAGGCAGCCTACCGTATTCGACCACTGCATCACTGTGCCAACTGACTAAACCTAAAAAGGCAAAAATTACCTCAGTAACAAGCTAGCTGGGCTTACTTGCCTAGCTGTTTAGCCCTGCTATGCAGAAAAGTAACTAGATCGTCTCGCCTTCCACTAAGAAATAGTGCATTGAAGTAATAATTCTACGAGATCTTCATACATGTTCTGCAATTCTCGTTTCAGCAAAAGACATCCAAGATGAAAGGAACCACCAGGATAAGCATGTAGTATCATTGGATGATAAGAGAGGACCCTTCAATTTCAGGAAGAACTTTTTTCTAACCTTTTAACCGCTATCCCCGAGCTGTTCTAGTCATGGGAGACTGTACCAATATAGCCAATGACGAATCACACTCATCCGTCCTGAAGTTGCATTGCTCTCACTGCCAGACGAGTTGCGGTCGGCAGTTGTATTGGTTGCAATTTTCAACACCAGAGGACGCTAGTAGTCCATAAAGCTCCTTTTGAGCGTTTAGAGCATTTAAAGCCCACAAAATCAATGTAAGTGGCGATTTTGGCAAGTTTTTCGGGAATTAATTTGGTGGTTAGGGTTAAAAGTCCACCGTTCCAAACGAGTAGTCCTGAACTCAGTTTCCCAAAATGAACAGCTGAAATTAAGGGAAAAACAGCTATCCTAGCCCAGCATGGAAAGAACTTCTCAACGCAACTATCAACACAACTAATAACAATCATGACCATAATGCATCTTTTCAGGGTGAGTTTAAAATGCATCTGCTCGAAATGGGCCACATAATACAGACACTGGCCTGATGTCTTGTTGGAATGAGTAGACATTAAGCTTCCTTTAGCTCAATGCATTATGGGGAATTGTCCAAGCCAGAGTATTTCGACAAAGGACTAATTACTCATCAGCAACCACCCAAGTGCAGCCATACAGCTTCAAAGGATGGCTACCGAGCTTTCTCGAGAGTTTTGCAGCTAAACATTCATCCTACCTTTTTTACAGAAGCTATGTTTTATTACCTGCTGATACAAATTAAGCATTTTGTGCCCTGCAAGGGACAAGTGCTCTTTACAGCATTTTTTTTTGTCATTAGCAACTGCAAATTGAAAAAAATTGGAATGGCTGCTACAATAAAATGGCATTCCAAATGAGACCCATCAACTCTAACAGATAAAACTAAGTTAAAGACAATTTAAAACTCGACACAGCATGATTGGGCACTGGAATTTAGGCTGAGCGAGCTATACTCAAAAAAAAGGGGGGATACAAATATGAGTCACAGTTCAACGTCAAAGAAAAAAATTGCAATTAAGGCTATTTTACAGTTTTATTCCAGTAAAATTGGTATGAAACTTAAGAAATTAATTTTTTAGTCCATGACACATGTCACAGTTTAATTAAACACTAAATCATATAAAGAGACCCTGAAATGATTTTGATGGGCATATTCTAGTGCAACAGATCTTTAGAGGTGGTCTTTGTGGGTATTCGAGTCAAATTTCGAAGCTCTGCGTCGACCCTGTTAGAAAAAAAATTTAAAAATCGCTCACAGGCAGCTCGCAACCGCTTAGGGCGACACACCTCACCGCGCGTCGCTTACCCCGATTACGTCAATGGGCAGAAGAACCAGCCTTCAAGCTTCAACCTCGCCCCATCTGCCCACAAACGTCATCGGGGAAGGGGACGCGCAGTGAGGTGCGCTGCCCTAACCGGTTGCGAGCTACTGCAAGCAGCGATTTTTAAAATTTATTTCTAAATTATAGGGTCCACGCAGAACTTTCAAATTTGACTCTAATACCCACAAAGACCACCTCTACAGACCTGTTGCACTAGAATATGCCCATCGAAATCATTTCAAGGTCCCTTGAAGCAAAGGAATGGATAAGTCTGCCATTAGCAAATATTCGTATTACAGAGACTGAAATGTTTATTGCATAATAGAAGTGCTCTCAATGTCCCCACATATTAATTTGTAATGCGCAAGTGTTTAATGATTTGATTACTTTTGACAAAAGTCGTGACCTTCGAGTTGTTTTAATGAGCTTTGTCACTGATTTTAAATGCCTCCCAATGTAATGCTGTACAAGGTGCTATCAATAAAAGAATACTTAAGTACTATTTACTGCAAAAATGTTCACAATTTTTACTGCCTGCGTTATGAAAAACAGAAAACCTGAAAACAAAGACCCCATTCATACACAGTTGAATCCAGGCACAACGAATGGCGCTTCAAGCAAATTTTCGCTAAGACGAAGTATTTTTCATTCCCCGCGAAATCCCCATAGGAAATAATGTATTAAAATTCCATCGAAAACGAATTACTTTGTGAGCGCGCATTCGCTTCTACGAATTTTTCACGAGCCTTCACCGGTCAGTGGCCCGCCTTTCTTCAAAAGTTGGGTGCTGTAAGAGATTATTCCCTGCTAAAACAGTGGCTTGGAGTAGCTAAATAATGCACGCAATGTATGTTTATTACATTTTCATGTATTCTTTATTTAAAAAATTTGGTTGGGAGTCGTTTATTCGTCATAGGGAAGCAGCGAGGGGACTTGTTGGCGCCGTGCGAAGGCCGCCGGCCGTACGAGGGCCAAAGACGAATCCAAATCCAGTCGCCAGCCTCCCCTCCCCGCCTTTTCCGCAGCCCTTGCCGCCATTTTCTCGTGTCGGTGTGTTGATCGTCGATCGCCTATGCCATGTCGCCGCCAACGAAGAAGCGAAAGTTTATTTCGCTAGAAGAAAAGGATTGAATTATCGCCGAAGCGGAAAGCAGGGAGAAAGCAAATATTGCCGCAGATTTTGGCATCGCGCCGAGTTCGCTATCGACGATTTTGAAGAATATGCACAACATTAGGAGGGCACTTTCATCGGGCACTTCAGCGCAGCACAAGAAAGTGGCGCACCCAACGTATGAAGAGCTCGACAAGGCTGTCTATGCTTGGTTCGTCGATACACGAGCAACAAACATGCCCCTGAGCGGTAAAATTCTACAGCAGAAGGCCCTAAATTATGCTTGTTTGCTAGGGCTGAACTACTTCAAGGCAAGCATAGGATGGCTGAATCGCTTTAAAGAAAGGCATAACATCGTCGGCAAGGTTTTGTGCGGTGAATCGGCATCTGCGGACGTTGACGGCGTATTAGCATGGGCGGCGGACAACATGACTGACATAATGAACAGTTACGCTCCGTTTGATATTTTCGGTCTGTGCGCACGACGTCGTGATTTTCAACCGGAAAAGGTACGCACACGACGCGACCTTAGCGCCCTCAGCAGCGGTGGCGCGCGCATGTGAAACAGGCTTGCTTCACATGCAAGCGAACCGCTTGCGAACTCCGCCGCTGCGGCGCATACACCCTCTCTCCAGCGGCGGAGGAAGCCCCAGCGGCTGGAGCGGCGAGGTTCGGGCAAGTTGGAAATTTTCGCGGCGGCGACGCGGCAGCACTACGGTGGCTAGAAGGGGAGGTGAGAGCATCGGCCGGCGCGGAGTGTAGCAAGGTAGTGTTGCGTTGTTTTAGCGTCGAGGAGCATGCATTGACTATGTGACGCTTGCCCACCACAGGAACATAAAATGCTAATCGGCCGACGTGGCCAGTCATTCTAAACAGGAAGTTAACAAGCCTAGCATTACATGCAAACGTACTAGACGCGCGAGTAAAGCCGACGGGTACGAGGCTCTCGCCAAAAATTTTCTTTAGCTATTTTTGCCCGTGAAAGAACGCAACAAGTCGTTGCCGAAAAAAAGCGCTGGATTTCTCTCGGCTGTGAGCCAGTGTTTTTCTCAAGCCATAAAAAGCAACAGGGCCCTTGCAGTACACCACAAAATTTTATTGCAGGGATGGACAAGTATTTGGGCCAAGCCAGCCAGTAAGGGCAAACAAGTGATGCATCCTAAAACAGAACACAAAAAATTAACGCACCATGCAAGGGACAACACACCCTCAGGTAACATGCCTCAGCTTAAGGTGCCGCATTCTTTGCCTCTTTCCCTCTCTAGCCTTATTCTGTGCTTGTACTAGAAAATGTAGCCTTGTTAGAGCATAAACTTCACAACATGATTTGTTACTTCTGTGCTGTGTTTGTCGCAGCCAACTGTACTTAGCCAGTTCCTTGCCAAAGAGGAAATCAAATCCATCACACTGTTGGCATTTAGCCTATTGACACTGAAACAATGTGTGAACGAATCCTCTAGCTTCACAATCAATTTCTGAAGCTCCCGAGATGGATATAGCAAGCCTCCATTATCAACCTCTTGTGTCAGGCAAGCTTCCTTTGGAAGTTGAGAGCCAGCTGGAAGGAGCAGTGCTCTAGAGCAGTCATGGCACTTTGTTTTGCTGAGCATTTTCCGAGCAACATATCCTGCGACATAGTAGGAAATCCGCAAGTCACTGCTTATTGCTACAGTGGCATCATGATCAGCAAGTAGATCGCAAGATGCAAGCACCTCATGAACTTCGTTCAGGCACCCAATGTCCATCAGCTGATCAAGCTTTCCTTGAATGCTTCCTGGCCTTTCACTGGTTGCCGAGAGCAGGCTCTTCATCAATGAGGGTGACACATTTCCATTTGGCGGGGCCTTCGCTAAGCTACAAAATGACAAGCAATTCACTGATGTCAAAAACTGCGACGCTGTAGGGGTGATCATTATTGCCTGACATTTGCCTAAGGATACAGAATAAATTTACTAAGCGATCATGACTCAAACGAGAGGTCATTAGGTACTTGTAGTCAAGCTCTTCTGTGAGGTAATCAAGAAGGGACATTGTGCTTGTCAGCGTAACACGAAGCCCTTCAGCTGTGCCTTGCGTAAGAACGCCTACTTTTCCTATTTGTGCTTCCCAGGCGTCTATGTAAGCTAAGAAATCCTTCACCTCGGTGCGACTTTTTGAACCAATGCGCATAGCACCACTACTGCACCTGGATGTCATAGCTGCTATCAGCTTAGACATCCGCCTTACAAATGATGCTGTTGCTGCACTCGAGCCAGCACCGCACACCCGTTCAATGTCAAATCTTGGTACGCATGGAGCCCTCTCAGTACTTCGTCGCTAAATAGTGAAAAAGCAAAGTTGACCTTCATTTTCTCGAATCCATTCGGCTCAATGACTGCCCTAGTTACATGTGGCATTGCTTTTAGCCTTACAACATCCCTGTTGTCACATTTCCAGGCTTCTCTTACCACATCCATTCTAACGTATCCTTCAGGTGTGTGAAAGCCTTTGGACACAACAGAATTACGTACACATTTAACCAGATGAGGAAAGTCCGACAAAAAGTGCAGACTTCTTTTGTCGTCTGCAGGGTGCTTGACCTTGCAGACTATCTTCTTGGCGGTCCCTTCGATGCCGAAAGCACGCCACATGCTCCTGTTCCATGATGCAGCGTCTGTTGTAACAAAATCCACGAAAAGGCTGGACTTTTCAGCTGCTAATGTGATGTCAACCACAATCTTTGAAAGAACATCTGCTTTCACATTACTATGTGAACCAAAGGTGGCAAGGATCTGCTGGAATTTTCCAGAAAATGGCTGAAATAATACCACTAGACCATGGTCATAGGTCTCTTTGCTTTGGTCTGGAGAAGTGTAAGCACCCAGATCAACGAAGCCCTCAATGAAACCACTGTTTGTCACTTTCAGGCTTTCTGAAAGCTTCATTTCGTCAATCAGAATGCCTCCATGCCTCTCAAACTGATTCATGCCCTTGGTTTTTTCGGCGATTGCGGAAAACATATTCTCATTGAGGCCAAAAGAGCTCTTATAGCCCTTCATATACTTGTGCAGGCAAACTAGGGAGTACCATCACCTTTTGCTTACGTATGTACTCGTATAGCTTGGGGCTCCTTATTTTCATTAGGATGCACTCCAATACCCATTCTTGGCTATACGTCATTCCCTGCGTGCCTTTTCTTTTTGATGCTTGAAAGCATGCTTGAACTTGCTGCCGCTGCTTTTCAGGCAGTCCAGAGAGGCTCTTCTCCAGCTTCCCCTCTGAAATAGCGGCATTTTCTTCTTTCACTGCTGTCATTGTTTTCAGCTTAGCAACCTTCTCCTTTTTGCGACAGCTGCAGGTTGCACTTCACAAGTTTCTTCGATGCGTTGGAAACAGGATCCGCCCTCGCCTTCCTCTTCTTATAGCAAGCTTGATTTACTAAAAGCTTCCGCAGGTACTTGCACTGAATGCATGGCTTCTCACCTTGGGAGACTCCTCGGCAGCCTTTGCTGTGCAGCTTATTTCCGTGCAGTCTGTAATTTACTCGGCTGCGGCTTTGATGCAGTTCACTCGGCACCAAGCTCTGCTCAAATCCAGGACACACACTCATTTGATCAACCAACTGAAGCAGGTTTTCCACACCTTGGGGGTTAAACACGTCGACTTGTTTCAACGCCGCGCCTTGGACGAACACGGCACACTGATAGTGTGTATTTTCCGCCGAGCACAACACTAGCTTTTTAAAGCACACGCTGTCACCTGCCTGAGAAAAAACACTGCATGCAAGTGACTTGGGCGCTTCTGCGACAACGTTCCTCGACCAGAATTCACTTGGAAGATTTTCACCCGTTAACTTGTCCAATTTTTCCCGGCTGCAGGCGTAATGAATCGCTGTGCCATCCGCTGCTGCGTCGTCGTCAGTTGCCACGGAGTCCCGGGTGCTGTCAGCCACGGATGAAGCAACCTCGCATTGCGAGCCGTCGATCCCTTTTCTTCGTTTCCCGAGCACCTCGCCTCTCGATGTTCTTGACTTCCTCTTCACAGGCAGCCTCTTCGAAAGATACGCTGGAGTGTTAGGAAACAGCGTGGGAACGGCGTCCTCAGACAGGCATGGCCGGCCGCGGGGAATCCTTACGGTCTCCCCATTCACAACGTGGATGTAGTCTCGCACGATGAACCTTTGCTCGAAGTGCAATTCACAGAGCACAGATGTTTTCTCCAGGGGCCTGTCTGCACGTGGTACCACCCGTTGCCACACTTTTAGCCTTTCTTCATCGCTCGGGGCAGCAAAAGTGGAGACTTTCTTGCCCTTGTTTCTGGCGGAGACGTATCCTGACGTGCACCCGGGCGCAAAGCAATGAGTTTGACGGTTGATACGTCTCTCCATTCTTACCTGTGTGCTCACGACATGTTAAGGTTACAATGGGTAAGCGTAGTCAGAAAAAAAAACTGATTGCTGGCAACTCAGCGAGAGAACGTACAGCAGCACAGAGGCGCATGCACCTGACAAACGTTCGCCAGCCGGAGAGAGGCCGAAAGGCATCTAAGACGCGACGCGGGCGCCACCTGTCAATAGCATGAATGACTACGACACACGCTTCCGTGCAGGGCCCGCAGCGAAACTCTCACCTCCCCCTCTAGCCACCGTAGCAGCACCGCATCTCAACCAATGACGGCCCGGCGTTGCCACGCGAGTTTTTACGCCGCACGTACGAACTTTTGTTTAGGAAATAAATTGTATAAAGTGCTGTTTAATGCTTAAAACCCAATAATTATATTTATTTAAATCAACTGTGAAAAGTAATGACAAAATAATGCTTTTATATTACGTTTTTGTTTGCAGGTCACCAAAACCGGTTGCAGGCGCATATCTTTTGCCAGCAACATTGGTTTTCGCAGCGGTGGGAAACGCGGAGCGGTGATGCATGTGAAATTCTCGCGAACCGCTACGCAGCACCGCGCCGCTGTTCGCCAATTCGCTTGCATGTGAACCACCCTGAAGAATGTTCGGCTGGGCCGCCGGCCGCCGCAACTACTCAAATTGGCGGCCGGACGTACTACTGCTTGGCGTGGTGTCATGAGCTGCTGCTGGCGTTGCAATTTGTAAATAAAGCGATGTGCGGCTTTTACGGGGGTACCCGAATTGCTGGCAGCGTGATTCGTGACAGTTGCGCTGGAAAGTACAACGCCGTGCTTGTGCCGTATTGCTCAGAATCAACTGACACGCCTTACAACAGTAATATACCCCGACCCTAATCGTCGTCGGGCTGACTCGCGCGCGGAACTCGATCTTAGGTTGGTGCTCCGTATCACATTTAACAGCAGTCATAGACTGTACGACAGCAGCTTATATCTTTTTCTAGCAGTGCTACATTTTCTGTTCGGCGAAGTGGCTGCCTGCCTGGAATCGTGGAGCCGTGTGAAGTACTGCTACTTTAAGGAACAATAATTATTTCTTTCCATTAAGTAAAAGTGCAGTGTGTGGCATAATAAGTCGTAACCAAAACTCCTGTACGTGCCCGGTGGGTCCAAACTCAATTTGCATGTATCCGGCTTTCGTAAGTCCACTGCTGCTGCGGCCGAATATGTTTGTTCGATGTGCACAAGGAAGCGGGCGAGCATCACGGCGCTGAACGCACCTGCGATCGATCAGTATATATCGCCAGCATGGATAGCAGTAGCGGCACACAATGCCGAGCCGTCCGGCCGCCGATTTGAGTAACGTGACTACGACGAGAAAGCAGTCTCCGCGACTGTCCGTGAGCCATGTTTGGCGCCGAAGTAGGGGGCACGGGGAGGGTGGCACGGGCTCGACAGCCGGCAGCCGAACCTGAACAGTCTTCGTCGAGCACGCACATACCTTTTCCGGTTCAAGATCACGACGTCGTGCGCACAGACCGACTGACGAGACTGACCTCTTCTATGAGATGCTGCCAGCGAAGACGCTTGATTTTGAAGGGCAGCGTTGCCGCGGAGGCAAACATAGCAAGAAACGAGTGACCGTGCTGCTGTGCACAAATGTGGATGGGTCTGACAAATGCCCCCCGTTAGTTATTGGCAAAAGTGCAAAACCACGCTGCTTCAAGGGGAACAGGAGTCTACCTGTCAAGTACGTGGCAAACAGCCGGTCGTGGATGACTCGTGCCATTTTTGCTGCCTGGGTGGTGGCACTTGACCGCGGAATGAGCAGACAAAATCGAAAGGTTTGTTTGCTCTTGGACAGTTGTTCGGCGCATCGCATTGACAACATCAAGCTGTGAAGTTCTTCCCGCCGAACTGTACCTCAGTCATTCAACCCCTGGACCAAGGCATCATCCGGAGCATGAAGTCTTCCTACCGGGAGAGGTTGATCCAGCGGCTTCTCCTGAACACCGACACTGGTCGGGAGACGAAAGTTGATCTTTTCATGGCTTTAGAAATGATGGCTGTGGCATGGAGAGCAACACGGTGCAGCGTAATCCGCAACTGCTTCAAGCACGCCGGGTTTGTCGACAGCAAGGTGACCAGCACGAGTGCAGCCACGGAAAGTGTACCATCGTCATCGACTCCGGGGATTGACGTTACTTGAAAATCGCTCCAGGAAGCTGGAAACGTCCCTGCTGACTTAGCGCTGGACGATTTTCTCGACGCTGATGCGGACGTGATTGTCCACGAGGAACGAAGCGGTGAAGACAGCATCAAAAGTGATCGCGAGCCGGAAGAGCCGTCCGATCATGAAGACAACTCCGCTCAAAAACTATGTTTTGCTGGAGTTATTGCCTTGCATTTTTGGTTAATTTCTCAACAACGAAATTTCTCGCGCGTCCCGTCGATTTCGTTGTAGCGGGATTCAACTGTAATCACGGTCAGATCACGACAATGGCTTCAATAACTCTGCTAGAAGAATATCCACACGATAAGCATACCAAAGGACGCACAAAGATTAAGACCAAGTTAAAGACATACATGCATTTCAGACAGTCAATAGGCGAGCAGAAATACTGTAAAACATTGTCATGTACATTTACCCGGCTGCACTGCCAAGCTGAACTCATAAGAGATTATAGAGGGTAGAAAAGAAAAGAGGGTTTGGACGGATAGCTCACACAGATGCCCCATACAGCTACCTTGACCAATAAGGCACATGGCAAACTCAATTTCACACCGTGCTTGCTCCCCAAAGGACCCAGAACCAACCCTCGCGTAAGGAAGGTGAGCCCATTCAGCAGCTGCACAATATTGGCAAAAACATCCCACTCAAGTGCCTTCTCTATCCACCCAACATTATCATAGATCGGAGACATCAGAGCTGGTGTTCACAGGAGAGGGCAAATACGGGCTGGTTGGTACATGTTTTACGAATTGGAAAAACAGCGCAATCAAAGACGAGACACAAGAGAAGCACAAAACACCAGCGCTGACTAACAACCAAATGGTTTATTGCTACAGGTGAGGCAGCATATAAATGAAATGGCACGAGTAACAACACAAAATAAGCATGAGAGAAAGATACCGCACAACCACACAACTTGACTAAAAAAAGGGGCACGTCACTGATTAAGATAGGCAAGTTCCTTTGATAGTAGATTTATCGATGGGGTGCTGATACAGGTGTTACCTAGCTTTCTGATATGGCAAGCCTCCGAAATGAGCCTTGTGGTCTCATCTTTATAACGGGCGATGATAGTGGTCCTATTGAGGTGCGCTTCGCAATCATCACACTCAGCACAGTGCACAGCAAGATGGTTTCTGCGAGACTTGTTCTCTATATCTTTTGCATGTTCACGCAGTCTATCATTGATGCATCATCCCGTCTCACCGATGTAGAAACTGCCACAAGAGGTCGGGATCTTGTAAACGACACTGAACGAACTTCCGCTTATGCTTCTTCTGGCAGACTGCCACTCAACATAACAGTGAAAGTAGGCTTGCCGTGGGTAACAGTGACCTTTGTAGGTGATGCACTGCTACCGCAGGTGAAAATCAAGGGAAAAGAAACAGAACTCACACTTTGGAAAACTGCAAAGCTAGATACCGTACATTTAATTTCCCCCTTATTGTAGCGCATTTGGGAAAAATTGACTCTAGAATGATGCCGCTCGTACGATGCCTTTCAGATTTCAAGGCACTTCTCACAATCGGAGAGGTGCTTCAGGGCCCTTTTAAATTTATCTTGGTCATTACTGGTATATTTAGGAAGCTAGTAAACATAGCACTTCAGTGACATGTAAAATAAGCTTGTCACTGCCTGTTCCAGTTATGGATAGGAATAAAATGCAGTACATATTCTAGGCCCAGGGGTGATACCGGAGACTGTTTGCAGATTCTTGCACTCCACTGTGGTAGCTGCTGCTAGTCCCTTACCACGTATCACTAATATCCACAGACACAACAAAGAGCCTAACTCTTTCGTCAAGATATGGCCACTTACTCTGTACTGCACCTATCGCCTGAAACATTTGGGTACAAACATGCCTGATCAAGCACTCATTTGCTCCTCCTCATCCTGCTTTTGTGAACAAGTGAATAAGGGAACCATGACAAACCAGCACCTTACACATCAAATGAGAAAGCCGAGTGCTAATTGAGGCAGCATCAAATTGCTGCGGCAGTTTTTTAGAGATCGAATTTGCAGCATGTATGACAAGATTTAGACCGCTGATAGAAAACAACATACAGCCATCATAACATTCTTCGTCTGTTGCACTGCACACATGCATTTAGAAACACTGCGCTGGCTAGAACTGAGAACTGAGTTTCATAAGGTCCCGCATCTTCTCTCCAAAGAAAATGTGCAGCTTTCAAGTGGTACTCCCACACTTTGACAGGGGAGAGCTACGCCTATCTAGGCAAAGTGAAAAAAAGAAAAAGGTGCTAATAAGGTTGGAGAGTAGGACTTTAGCCTTAAGTGACACATCTGTCTTTCCAATGCAGGTCCCAATCGGCCACTCATGCCTACAGATGGTAGTGGTTTAGCAGTTCTTCTGCGTTCCTTCACCCATAGAATGCAACAACCACAAGGTATCTGTGTATTATAAAGACCCATCATTTTTGAGTGTCTCCCCAAATGTAGTCGGGAAAAATTGGACACCAATCTTTTGGACAAAATATAAAATGCTTTTAACAACATATAAAAGCCAGGTTGACTAACAAAGTATTCAGCAGCTCACATGTTTCCATCAGTTTTTTTTTTTCGTTCCTAATAATACCCCACTCCCCTTTTGGTCTATGTTCACAGGACTTCCATGCCCATCCTAGACTTGTTGGGACATACATGAGCACTACGGATGAAAACATCCTTTCAGTGTCACAGAAGCCATTTCTAATGCCGATGGCTTAACAGCAGGGCAACTAACATGCAGTGCCTAATAGACTGATGTGAATCAGTGTTTGGGTGGCTGCCCTTCAATAGGAAGTGTACGACTGTCCAAAAGTAAAGCCTCGCATGGCGTAACAAGGGCTCAATCAAGGTCACAGCACAACTCCAGGGGCTTTTTTTGAACATTTTCAGATGACGATCGCATATTCTTTCTATTAAAACAGAAAAAGAAGCAGCGAGCTAAAAACGCAATTCAGCTGCACAGTTAGAGATGGTGCTTTATATGACGCAGCAATGACATAAAAACAAATAAACTCTTATGCAAGTTGAATGGGTGAAACAGTGATTGCAGATGATGACTCTATTCATGAAATGTCTGAAACGACTGAATACAAGCCCGAAAATTTTTGCTCAGCAAGTTTGGAGCAGATATCAATGAAGGGTAATGTTTTTGACATCACAAATGCAGTGTTCGCAGAAGAAATTGCCCAAACTGAGGTCACAAACACAGCAGACATTAAAACTCATCTTTTAGCCCCATACATTTTAAAAGGAGCTGGTAAATAAACCCGGCTTGTTGAAGAAATGGCAGCTGTGCCTAAATCTTTTTCTTCTGGCAAGGGTCTTGCTTCAATCCAAGACAAAAAAGACTGGCGGGAAGAAGGCTACTACGTGCATTGCACCAATCTCTTACTGAGTTCTTCCAATACTACCCAACACCAACATCAGGGAGCAACTTTGAAGAACTTGAGCCTAGGGTCTTAAAATTCTCTCTGATTGGAGAAATTTCATTGCCTTTACACCGTGTAGTCAACTGCTGTCAAGAGGTTCAGTAATCTCACACCAAACACTTGTGGCACCATGTGGCCAGCAGTGGTTCTTCACAATTAAATGAAAGCAAAAATTGGCAAGTTTGATCTACAAGTCTTCAAAAAAAATTTTTGTAGTAATTTAGTTCCTTTTAAAATCCACACCACTCTTTTTAATACTCAATTAGCACCTATAAGCGTTTGCTGCAGTGGTTCAGTGGCCATGGCATTCAGCAGCTGAATACGAGGTTGCAGGACCTGAACATGGCCGCAGCGACCGCAGTTCAATGGAAGTCAAATGCAAAAAATGCTAGTGTGGTACAAGAAACCCAAGTGGCTGATACTGGCCTGGAGCCCTCCATCATGGCACATCCTTTCCTCTACCTCCTTCATCCCTTTCGTTATGGCATGGTTCAGGTGTTCACCAAAGAGTGCAACGAATACAGTAAAACCTCTTTGATATGCATTTTAAAAATGCCCGAAAAAAAGTGTCATGCGGAAAGCATACGAGCCAAACCGCCAAATTTGGAAAAATGCAACTGCTGAATAAGGTACAAAGGCAATTATTGATAATTCCACCTCCTTTCCTAATGCTCTCAGATTTCAACCCGCTTTGCATGAAGGAAATTCCGCAACACATCTGGCTGTTGGTGGCAATGGCAAGAGCCACCGGGAACTCTGTTTCTGAATGCTTTGTCCCCTTGCACCAATGCATTGCGAGAAAGCCACTGCGGCAGCTGACTGTTGCAGCATTGTTGCTCCAAATCCCCAGAGCCTCGTTATCGCTCTCTGATGGTTAGTCCCCTAACACTTGGGATAGCGAAGCCGACACTGCATTTCTTCTCTTCATGTTTCATCCCCACTAAAGCAACCTGCTCATATGCCACAGCCAGAAGCAACTAAAAAAGCAGCAAATGCCCCTCAAAGGAGGCCCTGCAACCAATGCCGTCGACCGATTCTTACATCGTGGTTAATCCCCTCAGACCTGCTAGCCTGACGTCTATGATATGACAGATGAAAAGGGATTAATCAGGGCTTAATTGAATTAACTGTGCTATCATGCAAATTGGCCAACGCCATAGGCTGGAGGGCCTCCTTTGAGGGGCATCTGCCACTTTGTTTTCCAGCTGTATCCAACTGCTGTGAGAGATTTTTTTTTATGCTTCACCCCTTTGCGCACAGGCACTGCACAGAAGCCACTACAGCGGGAGAGTTCCGCTGCATTTCAGCTTTTCATGCTTTGTGTCCCCCCAGGTTCGACCCACTCACATGTTTGCACAAGTGCGGATGGTCTCTACACTTAAGAAATAGTGTTGCCAGGGGACATATTAACCAGAAGACAAATGGTTCAACTCTATGGGACTGTCATAGTAGCAAGTGCCTTTCCCTGCGTATCATCGTTCTGCACTGGTCCTTTGACAGAATGGCTGTCTGGGCAAGATGGTAAGGATTCGTTGCACAATTCATTTCCTAAGAGACATTTTTAATGCCTGCAATTTTCAAGGCATGAACTGTGAAGTTGCATCAATGAGGTTTTACTATACTACGCCTTCCCTCGCAAAACATTCCTCAATTAAATTTCAGCACCAATCCAATTCCAAGTAAGCAGTAGTCATTTTATTCTGACTAGTAGCACAGACTGTACATTTTGTAGCTGGGATTTTTTTAACTTCAGTGTATTAAATTAGGCAATTTTTACCAGTAATCCTACTGTACTGTTATTTTACAGCACACAGCTTCAATTGCACTGTGTTCAAGACAACATGCTGCCCCTGCCTCAAAAACCTATAATTTCAATAAAGTTCCATGCTGCTTTATCAAACTTGACCACTGCCTGTGTCACAGTGCCCTAATGGCAGCCGACTATAAATTATCAGCTCAAAAAACTTTTAAATGTTAGTCTAAATGACATTCTGTCCCTGATACAGACCAAATTTTATTTGTTGTGTGTGTAAGCCCCTTATTATTTGTTATATTGCAAATTTATGCACTTTGAAATGCAGATAAAAATGACAAAAACAATCTACAAAGAATAAAAACGAGGCCTTTGCATAAAATGCTGCAGTTGACAACAGTGACAACTTGCACTCAAGCACCAGACACGTGCTCTGGCTGCATGCAATTCATTCAATTTATTTTGGTGTAACCTTGTGTGATGCATTTCTATTTTTTTCTTCAGCAACAGCCCCCCAAAGGCCTATTCTGCATAAAAATACCAGGCCCATGAGTAAAAACTCAGCATCAAAAATTTATATACAGGCAATGGCTAGTTGGCAAGTAAAGCAAAAAACTCAATTTTCAATTTCATAGCTGTACAAAAGTACAAAATATGTGCTTCCCATGCCACCTTACAGTACAGCATAAACTTATTTTACAAAACCTTTTACAAATATATCAGGTGCCAAAAAGTCAATGCGCTCTTGGGTACATTTTGAGCAAGTGTTCACTCACTCGACAAGACAATCATATAGCAACATAAATTTTTTATAAACATCAAAAATCTTGTTTCCACACAACAGAGCACAGTAAAATCTTATTAATTCAAGTTTAAAGGTACTGAAAAAAACATCTGATTTATCCAATGGTCAGATTAAAGAATAGCCCACCAAACAAAAAAGCAAAAAGCTACTTACATCAGAGTAAGTTTAATTGGTGAAAAGCTCACCAATGGCTACATCTTCCAAGTTGAAAAGCGCACAGCAAAGACTATTTTTCACAGTTCCATCATCTGCTTTACTTTGCTCCCATTGTCGGGAATGTCGCAACACAACTCCAAAATGCCGAGGGCCTCCACAGCTCCATTCACAATGCGGTAATAGTAACGCCTTCTCAGCTACCTCGCACTAACGCATGTGACAAGCGCACACTTTTGCCACACTGGAATAATGACAGAGGCAGAAGCCAGGAAAGCACACAGCGGTATCTGATAGAGAGATGCTTTTTAATAAGAAAAATGAATCATAGCCGCTTACTCTCAGAGTACAACAAGTGATCAGCACTAGCTGGTTCGCGAAATCAATACCACAATGGTGATGTCATGCAAGATTGCCATTGAGCAAACACAGATAACCACAGTAGTGTGTAAGTGACTGGGCAGATTCATGGTAGAGGGGAATTACACTCCGCATCATGGTCCAGGTGAGGACCTCTGGTTTGAACTGCGTTGGCCAAGTTCGCCTTCACTGGTGAGTGGAGGCTAGAGTAGAGTGGACCTGTCCCCGAGCCGTATATATTGTCACGCGTGAATGTGGGAGATCACTGATCACAAGAGACAGCGACGGGCTTCGACGAACGTCGACCACAGCTCCAGATCGCTGTCACTTCCACTTCCTCTTTTTGAGGCGGCGCGTGCTTCAGGTCAGCGCTAAGCGAACATGCGGAATGCACTGTGTCACTGGTCCCCCGGAAAGAAAGAGCACCGTGCCGATGCGTAGGCTGTGTGCTTAAAAAAAGTTCACTAGGGGAAGCATGATGTGCGCACGAAAGTCCAGCTCTACTACTACCGCTCGTAGTAAAGCTTGAGACAGACAATGAGCACCACCCCAGGCTGCAGGGATCGCCGAGACTTCTGAAAGCCGCCAGGAACGACCTCATAGTTGAGGTCTCCAATTGGACTGATCACTTTGTAGGGTCCAAAATACCGGCAGAGGAGCTTTTTGCTAAGTCCGCGTCGGTGAATGGGAAACCAGACCCACACTCAGCCTCCTGATCTGTACCGAGCATCACGGCGTAGGAGGTTAGAGTGTTGGGCATCTCGGCATTGTTGGTCGAGAATCCGCGCTCTGGCCAGCTGACGAGCCCCTTCAGCGAGGCGCAAGAAGGTGTGAAGATCCGCATTCGGGTCGATGTCGTCCACATGTGGTAACATGGCGTCCAGCATCGTGGTCACGTCACGGTCGTAAACGAGGCGGAACGGTGGCATGTTTGTCGTTTCCTATACGGCCCTATTGTACGCGAAGGTGACGTATGGGAGCACTTCGTCCCAAGTTCTGTGCTGAATGTCGACATACATTGGAGAGCATGTCACCTAGTGTTTTGTTTAATCATTCCGTTAAACCATTCGTCTGAGGGTGGTAGGATGCCGCCTTTCGGTGGTCTGTATGACTGTGGCGTAAAATCTGCTGTAGGAGGTCAGCCATGAATGCTGTACCCCTGTCGGTAATTAGGATCTCCGGTGCACCATGACGCAAAACGATCTGATGGATAAAAAATTTTGCCTTGTCAAGGGCTGTGGCGCTTGGCAGAGCTGATGTTTCCACGTATTGTGTCAGGTAGTCAGTTGCCAAGATGACCCACTTGTTTCCCGAATGAGAAAGAGGGAATGGGCCCAGCATGTCCATCCCGATCTGCTGGAAAGGCCCCGATGGTGGTGCTATAGGCTTCAAGAATCCAGCTGGTTTTGTTGAGGGCACTTTGCGGCGCTGACAGCCTCAGCACGTTCCGACGTGTGCAATGGCCGACTCAAGGCGGGGCCAGTGATACACCTCTTTGATCCTTGTAAGCGTGCGGGCTACACCCAAATGCCCAGAGGTCGGTTCATCGTGTGAAGCTTGACGGATTTCATCACACAGGCTCGTCGGTATGACAATAAGGTATTTCTGATTATTTGCGGCGAAATTTTTATTCACGAGGCCCAGCATGGCGAACGCAGAGTGACGCTACCGAGCGCTTGAAAGCCTTCGGGACAGTCGGGCGGGTACCGTTAAGAAACTCCATGAGGTGCCGAAGTTCTGGGTCGGCGTATTGTTTTTCAGCGAGGCTTGTTGCACTGATCGCATTTAAGGTGATGTCGTCGTCTTAGTTACCGTCCTCCGTCGGGGATTCGACCGGGGTGCGCGAGAGGCAATCGGCGTCCGAGTGCTTCCGGCCGGACTTGTACGCCACTGTCATGCTGTATTCTTGGAGGGGCAGACTCCATCTGACAAGGCGGGCTGACGGATCTTTGAGGGTCGCGAGCCAACACAAGGCATGATGGTCCGTAACTACAGTAAAACGTTTTCCATAAAGGTAAGGTCGAAATTTCGACGTCGGCCACACTATCGCTAGACACTTTTTCTCAGTTGCTGAGTAGTTAGCTTCAGCGTGAGAGAAAGAGCGGCTGGCGTAAGCGATGACTCGTTCTCAACTGCTGTGGATTTGAACCAGAACGGCACCCAGGCCTACGTTGCTTGCGTCAGTATGAAACTCAGTATCTGCGTTTTCGTCGAAGTGAGCCAGAACTGGAGGTGCTTGCAGGTGGCATTGAAGAGTTTCAAATGCTTGTGCTTTAGGGGTGTCCCACGTGAAAGGCGTGTCTGTCCTCATCAAACGCATCAGGGGCTCGGCGATTCGGGCGAAATCTTTCACAAAGCGACGGTAGTAGGCACATAATCCTAGACAGCAGCGGACTGCCTTTCGGTCCTGCGGTGGAGGGAAATTGGCAATAGCTTTGGTTTTGTCTGGGTCCGGCTGAACTCCCTTGTAACTAACGACGTGACCATTGAACTTTAGCTCAGTGTAAGCAAAGTGGCATTTCTCATTTTTTAACGTTAGCCCAGAAGACTTTATGGCTTGCAGCACAACTTCGAGGTGCCGAAGGTGCTCCTCGAACGTTGCTGCGAACACAACAACGTCATCAAGGTAGATGAGGCATGTCTGCCACTTCAGGTCTGCCAGAACTGTGTCCATCAGCCGTTGGAACGTTGCGGGTGCAGAGCACAAACCAAATGGCATTGCCTTAAACTCATAGAGCCCGTCCGGAGTAATAAATGCGGTTTTTTCTCGGTTCCGTTCATCTATCTCGATTTGCCAATATCCTGATTTGAGGTCCATGGATGAGAAATATTTTGCAGAGCAGAAGCGATCGAGAGCATCGTCAATGCATCGTCAATTCAAGGAAGGGGATAAACATCTTTTTTAGTTACTGTGTTTAGGTGACAGTAGTCAACACAAAACTGCAGTGTACCGTCTTTTTTCTTCACAAGGACGACAGGTGCTGCCCAGGGACTACGTCGTCTCGAATTATCTCCTTAATTTCACGGCTGATTGTGGCACGTCAGGGTGGACGGCGTCATCGGTGATTATCCGATGCTTGGCCAAGTGTGTTCTTCCGACGCGGGAAGAAGTCGAGAACGTATAGCCGCAGCGCTGGAGGAGATTTTCTACTTGGCCTCGCTGCTGCGGCGAAAGCGCGAGGTTCATGTCATACTGGATGTCGGGAACACCGGTGTGAACTTCTGTTGAAGACACCATGGCAAGGCTGGGTGCTCATCGAATGTCGGCGATACCATGAATGTGGGCCACAGTGGTCCCAAGGCTGAGATGCTGGTGCTCACCTCCAAAATTCCTAAGCAGTACTTCGGTTTCTCCGTTTTCGATGCAAACGACCCCTCTGGCGACAGCAAGACAGCAGTCGAAAAGCATAATTTGTTTGTTTTCGACGACACCTTCAAACTTCCACAGCGTCTTCGCACAGACAGATACCACAATGCTCGAACGGAGTTTAATGGTAACGTCATCAAGGATGTAAAGAGCCGCGGGACATTCGAAAGCACTCTGGATTGCGTTCTCGGTGGAGAATGGCACTGACTTTAATTAAAGGTCAATGACCGCTCCATTTATGGGGTTCTACCACAGTAACAAACTTAACAAAGGTGTACGTCCTACAAAAAAAGATAATTAGGCTTATTTTTGATGTCCCCTACAATTCTCATACACATGCTCTGTTCATTAAAGCAGATATAATGCCTGTCTGGAAATTGTTTAGCTATAGACTAATTGTTGCCTTTAAGTACGAATTAAAAGAAAATCGAAATTTCTTTCGCAACCTAGCCAAGCTAGAAATAAAGCCTACATCCTACACTATACGTCAGTCTGAATACTGGAAGGTGGTCACTCCCCGCGCTAACTATTCTATGGGTACACTATCGTACATTTTGCCTAAACTTCTTAATGATCTGAATAAATGTGGAATTGATTTAGGTTGCACTACAGTCCGTGAACTGCGCCACGTGATATGTGATGTTTTTGAAAAATTCTAATATTGATTTCCTTGTGATACATTAAATCGAATCAATTTTGCGTTTCTGCATGTTTGTATTCCTGTATGTTTCATGTATGCTCCTGTACTGCCTTGTAGAGGGGACCGTGGGCTCTAGTCAAGCTGTTCAGCAGCTTTTACCCACGGCCCCTCCATCGTTTTGATGGAAATAAAGCTATTATTATTATTATTATTATTATTTTCCGCCAAAAAATCCATTCCAAGGATTACGTCTTGGGAACACTGGTCGAGTACGACGAAGGTGGCCAGGTACGTGTCCTCTTCGATGGTCACTCGTGACGAGCACTTGCCAGCTGGGGTGATCAAATGACCCCCGTAATTACGAAGCTGTGGGCCCATCCAAGGTGTGGTCACTTTTCTCAGAGTTGCGGCAAAAGGTCCACTGATTACCGAGTAGTCGGCGCCGGTGTCCACAAGTGCGGTAAGGAAGGAAAGGTTGGCGGCGAATGTGGACAGGTGTATCGGGGCGACTTGGAGGCGGCGGTGGACGGCTAACAGCTGCGGCATATGTCATCATCTGGGGTGTTGTGTTCGGTTGAAGAGGGTCTGGTGGACCTCTTCATGAATTATGTCCGAAATGGAAGAAATCTACGGTGACTGCGGAGCTGAAAAGAGCTTTCAAAGCTCTTCGCGTGCGATCGTCCGGATGGTCTCCCGAAGGACGTCGTGGCTAGAAGCATCGATACCGCTGGTAGCCATCAGCGACGGCGGACGTTCGTACTGCCTGAATCACATGGCGAGCATCTTCTGCATCGTAGTGGCTTCGGAAACAAATTCGGCGACTGTTCTGGGCAGGCTCGAAATAACGCAGCGAAGATCTGCTCCTTGATGCCCCTCATAAGAAAGCGCAGCTTCTTCGCTTCGGACATGTCGGGATCAGCCCGGCGAAAGAGCTTCGCCATGTCCTTGGAGTAAACGAGGACGGTCTCGTTCGGTAGTTGGACGCATGTCTCGAGGAGTAGCTCAGATTGTTCTTTCCGGTGGACGGTGGTAAAAGCCTGCAAAAACTAAGTCTTGAAGGAGCCCCAAGTTGTTATTGCGGCCTCTTGGTTCTCAAACCAAGAACGAGCTGCACCCTCCAAAGAAAAAGACGCGTGCTGCAGCTTCGAGTTGTCAGCCCACCTGTTGTATTGGGCTACGCGCTCGAACTTCTCGAGCCAGTCCTCCGGGTCCCTCGCCTGGAAAACCTTGAAATGTGGGTGGCTCACATGGCTGCTGCAGCATGACGGACGGCGAAGGGATGGCATCGGGTATGCTGACGGGGGTTTGTGTGGACACTGATGGTCGCACTGAATTGGAGGTCAGTGTCCTCATGGTCGGATGAGACTGCAGAGGCCCGAACTCTGGTTGCAGTCCTTGCAGCCGCCGGCTACTTTGGTTGGTGTGCGTAACTTCAACTTTCAAGGATTCAGGTAGGCTGGAGTCCCGGCTTCCTGGAGGGTTCCTGGGCATGGGGTGCGCTACCCAGCAAACCTCCACGAAGATGTCACGCGTGAATGCGGGAGATCACTGATCACAAGAGACAGCGGCGGGCTTCGACGAACGTCTTGACGACAGCTCCAGATAGCTGTCACTTCCACTTCCTCCTTTTCAGGCAGCGTGTGCTTCAAGTCAGCGCTAAGCGAACATGCGGAATGCACTGTGTCAATATGCACAAAGTTGTCTTTTTGCTTTAGAATGGGCCATAATGACGGGACAACATTGACGACGATGTGAAACTGCACGAACTAGGCCAATACAGCTAGCCCTGTTGAAGGCCAGCAATGCACCAACCAGCATTTAAAATGGCACAAAGCTGAGCTAAGCAGGATGGCTGATGCATGGCCGAGAGCTACTGACACCACAGGCCGGCAGTGAAAATACAGAACTAAAACCATGTCGTTGGACTGTTTCTCAGCTTAGCCACAGAGGACCATCAATTTTTGTCACGCCTGCCAATTTTTGTTATGCTTGCCTTGAGTAGGAATGTCTGGACAATTGTCGTGCCAGTCATACCTCAACACTGCCCACCTTCAGGTGCCCATCTGAATCAATATGTGCAGTTCCAGCAGCATACTTATTAATGAGTGTTCAACGCCATAGACTAGCACAGGCATTGGCTAGAGCCATGAAAGCTATTTGAATTATTTGGACTTTAGAATTAATGAATTAAAGAAGGTCAAATTAACAAGATTTTACTGTGCTAGCTTATTCCACAAAAAAGCGGAGAAATGAAGAGGCATCAAGCACATAAAAGAAAAAAAATAAAGCGAAAGGAAGAATGCATAATAACTTAAGCTCTCACAAAGTGCATGAGCAGTTTAAGTATACCACAATGTCATCTTCATTATGCTTCCATTGCATTCAATGCTTGACACTTTGAACTCAACCAAGAGTGCAAGCAAGTGCCACTTTTCAGGACTCGTTCGCAGTGCAATAACTAAATAATGCCTACATAAGTTATGTCAGCATTCTAATACGTAAAAAATCATTACCATACTCATGAAGCTGCCATCACAAACAAGTGACAAACAGATTTTTTTTTTAACGAGAAACAGAAAACCTTGACCCCTTTGTCTTGTATGAGTATACTTCATATATTGCAAATAGATCTCGTTTCCTTAATGCCATCATTGACACACCTCTTTCTCTTATGCTTGAAAGGACCTCAAATAACTGAGGAGGGACGTGATACAGTGCCCAATGACACAGAAGCAAAGCACTTCTCAGGAAGTAGTGTGCAAAGAATACACTGCAGTAGAAGTGTGGCACTTTGGGGAAATAATGACAAGGGCTTTGCTGCAATCCTTCAAGAGCTTGCTGTGCTGCCAGCCCTTCCTGC
Organism: Amblyomma americanum; assembly: GCF_052857255.1. Taxonomy (NCBI): domain Eukaryota; kingdom Metazoa; phylum Arthropoda; class Arachnida; order Ixodida; family Ixodidae; genus Amblyomma; species Amblyomma americanum. The sequence continues at coordinate 84,990,375 of NC_135497.1, read as the reverse complement.
AAAGTCGGGTCTGTGACGACGACTCCACTGGCATCAGGGTCCTCATATGACTTGCTCTGGTGGGATGCAGAACCATCTGCTTCACAAGTACCCTCCTATAATGAAGAAGGAGGATGTAAAGAAAGTCACAAAATCGGACAAAAGCATGACCAAGCACACAAGTTTCTGAGACTCTCACTCGCACACCGCAAAATGCAAAAGGTGCTGCTTGCAAACTACATGCAAGTATGCACAGTCCAAGATTTTCTTGCAGCTAAAAAAAGCTGAATATTTTTCTTGAGTTATTTCTTCGCATAAAACTTACTCTAAAGTGAATGAAATGGACTTCATATCCTTCAAGCAGCACACATTTATTTATCAGTGTACCCACATGCTAGTACGGCATTACAGTGTAGGGCACAAATAACTGCAATAAAAGATTTATCAGAGAAATCCATTAAGAATATTCTAAAGCACTCCTACCTATTGCGCAATTATTTCAGCCTGCAAGCACAGCCATCCTTGCTCTGCATTCTAACTTGCACGACAGAACCATGCGTTGTATTCCCAAAGCAAGCAGGGCTTGAAACAGGAGCCTGGCTTGGAGAGTGCATGCATGTAAACTCATTGGTTGCAATGATGCATATCTTTAGCAGTGCAGATGGTATCGCAGGCAATACACTGCAGTGTTCCTTTTATCTAATATGAGCTCTGTGCACATTTTAGACAGGCGCCGATGATTTCAGGTGGCCACCATGCCCTCAAAGTCCAACCCTTTTTGCCTGCCATTCACTTCCTCACAATACTTGCCAACTATCTCGTGAAAAATGGTGAACAAGCTAAAAAACTTTCCAGAAAAGCTCAATAGAAATGCGCTTAACCAACGAAAAATTTGACGAAGCAGCTCCTGCACTATACTCAACTTTTAGACTTCGCTCCTTTAGAAAAATCGGTCGAAAACATGAAATAGCCCCATAGTGAAGCTGGCAGTGCATTGTAATAGTACAATGGATAAGTACGGTTTACATATATATTTACGTATTTTTGAAGAAAATATATCCGAAAAAATCAGGGGGTAAATTTTGGGGAAAATAAGGTCATTTCAGTACAATCATGACGTTTGGTCGAAATTCAGGTGCCTCTCAGAAAATTTTGGAGTGTTGACAGGTATGTGAAAGCCTGAGAGCTTTACTAAAACAAAATTTAATGTTACATCCGGGATTTACCAGGCCCTAAGTAATTCTGAACTCCACTAAAGCAGTCTGTCTAAAACAGACTTATACAACGCCAATGTTTGCCCACACCTGATAACTGACAACAGGGGAAAAAACTGTTCCATGGAATGCCTTTTGGGTTCCTCAAGCACCAAAATCCATGCATGCTTCAACTGTCACCTTTCAATCATCCAATTTATTCTGGGACTAACCATATTGTAATTGGTTGTAGCAGACTGTTGGATTTTTGAGGCAGTCATTATTCGTCATGTTTTCTGTTGTTTAGGTGCAGACTTGTTTATTTCCGCAGTGCAAGCAATAAAATTTTAGTTTGAAGTCACCGCTCATCAGTGTGTGTGTTCCTTTCGTGCCTGTCGCAGTTCACGCTGTTTGTATCAACGCTGTTTGTATCATACCAGCTCACCCAAGCTTCTCTTCTAGCACTCACTAATGTGGGCAGAAACTTCGCCACTTTGCAGCACACATACTACAGTAAAACCTTGATAATTCGAACTCTGGTAATTCAAAATCCTAATTGGTAGAATTTATACGGTCCTTTAATTTTTAATATAAAATTTAACAATTAAAGGAACTATGCAATAAATTAATTGAGATTACGTAAAGCAGACGAGAGATAGGCATTTCATCACTCGTCACCCCAACGCAAGGATTTTTAAGCTAGCATCACTAACAACGAAGATATAGACGATTAAAAATTACACTCCTCCTCTACCCCCTCAACTCGTACACGCGGGGCACCAGACAAAAATAAAGAAAACAGCTCATGGACTGGGCCCCGCCCATCAATACGTCATCAGATGATGTTCGCTTTGCGACTTCCGATTGTCGCTCCTAGCACCCCAGCAGCGGCGACGGCGACGTGGCGGCATCTCTCCGGCCTCTCTTTGCCTTCCTGGATTGCAGCGCGCATCGGGTTTCTTTGCTTGTCATCTTTCGTAGTTAGCAGTAATAAACCCGGACCTTGAGGCGCGATTGCTCGCTCTTACGGCCGCGATGGGCATCGAGCCCTATGCGTGCGCACGAAGAGCCGTGCGGTGTGGCTCCGGAACTCCTGACAGAAGGAGGCGGCAGAGGAAAATTAAAACCATATGCGCGAAGGCAATGCCCTGGCTCGCGCTTGCCTGAGAGGGTCGCGCGGCGGCACGAGCAGACGATTTTCACGGCTACCAGAAGTGTGCCTGTGGCGTCGTGGCTGTTGTGGCTCCAGCGAATTACAGCTTGTGGTGGCCTGCTAACGTAATGGGTATAGTGACGTCTTTTTTCACGATTTTAGTTTCAAAATTGGTCACTACGAGCACACCAATCGGCCCGCGAATTTTAAAAAACACGGTTTTTAAAAATTCATAATAAATTGCCGGCTCAGTTCTGAAGACTCAGATTTGGTGTGAATGCTTCTTAGCATCATTTCTAAGCATTGAAAACATTTACAAGCGTCTTTTTATTCGTTGCATAGTCCCTTTAATTCGGACTGGCAGCTTGCACAGGTGTTAACGCAAAGACCTAGGGTGCTAAAGCGGAAATGGCCAATTTCACCACAAAATCGGTAGCACCCGAGTTCCACTGGTAATGCAGCGGCGCGCTGCTCATGATAGGCGTGCCGTGCATTAAGCAGAGTGACTCTTAATCAGAACCTTCGATGCTTCACGTACTATAGCACCGAAAGCGGCGGCACTCATGACTTCGAACACAGCAGTGCAACATCATGCCGGCCAAAGCGACCCTCTTCAGTTCACTGACACCGGACCACCATTTGGTGGCGACGACATGCTCGACAGCGCCAGCACCAACACAGAGCGTAGTTTCTGTTTCGTGAGCACAACGCCAAATATCTCCACACAAACAACGCCGTGCCATGCCCAGACCCAGATTAGCCGGAAGGATTGCACGTGCTCTCTTTTCGTAGCTCCTTTTCAACTCACAGCAGCAGCTCTTCTGCACATGCACCTTAGAGCTGAGCTACGCCGCTAACCTATACGTATCCGACAATGGCTGTCACTCATGCTTGCGTACCGAGAACATCGTATGAGTATGAACGCGCCAGCAAACAGCAAAGCTTTGACAATGACAGAGTTGCATCAAGCGAGATGCAAGATTACATTCTGTGGACGTTGAGACCGGAGTGACAATTTCAGCCAACCGGCAGGGCCGCAGCGACTATGACGAGTCAAAACGAGCTACCGCCATGAGAAAAAATTTAAACATCTACCGCAACTTTGTCAAGTACAATCGTGATGACTGTAAAGTGCTGCAATTGGTTGAACAACATTTTGCACTTGCCTTTTCCGTTTCGCTTTGATTTCGGATAATTCAAAGCCTCGCTTAATTCGAATATTTTAGGCTGTACAATGGGCTTTGAATTGACAAGGCGCTACTGGATATGTGTGCTCAATTTTTAGTGCCTCGAAGGGTAGTTGCCCTCAAAATGTCCAGCAACATATCAGCCATGACTGCACTGCTGTTTGTGATTTATGGCAAATAATGGCACTGATGCACAGTACCAAGCATGAGTGTGTCAACTCGTTTGATTGGCAGATAAACGCATAACTTGCCAGTATTGCTGGGCTCACACTCCTTCACAATGCGGGTTTTAAGTTTAGTTTTCAGGTTTTAGCTTCCCATATGACACAAGTTATGAGGGACGCTGCAGTGAAGCGCTTCGTAAAATTACGGCCGCCTCGGGTTCTTTACTGTGCGCTGACATCACACAGTACACCGGCCTCTAGCATTTCAATTCCACCAAATGCAACGACCGTGGCAGCTCACTAGGCGGGCACACAGCAGCACGTTATATAAGGGTACAAGCTGTGACACCACTGATGAAAAGATTAAATGGCAATGGACAGAAATATAAATGACAAAATATGAATCACAATCTGTGTTTTGCCATTTAAATGGTTATCTGCTTCATCTATGCACTTCGAAAACTTATACCGATAATTTTCAGTAAAATCATGCTGCAAAATTTGATGTTCCTTCTAGCCCTTTCTGATGCTCAAGAAAATGACTACTATTCACATCAGAGCAGCTTTTTCACTCAGGTTCTAGCACAGTACCCTTAAACCCCAGCGCTTGGGTGTCCTCCTCCTTCTGCTTAAATGAAGCATTACTTCTGAGCTGTTACATGCAATGCACTTTTCCAGTCAGGCTCAAGCAAAGAAAAGGTGGCACATAAAGCAAACAATAAAAAAGCAGACTGCTTACCTGAAGATCAGAAAGTGCTTGCAAGCCACATTCAAGAAAAACACGCCAGCCATCATGAGCTTCATGCTTCCAAGTCAGCCTCTGACACACCATTGTGCAAACGAAAATAAAGCCACCATTGTGCAAACGAAAATAAAGCACACGGAAGTGGCCAGAGACCATGGCAGGACACATGCAAAGCTGCCGCATAACTGGCATAAGTGCTAAAAGAAAGCACCCTATGCAACTACGAATGTGCAAATTGACCACGACACCCAAGAAAGCAGCCATGCACACAAACTTCCACCGGCAAAACAGAGTGCTACAATAAAGCGTGCAATGTGCAAGTATGCTTACAGCTACAAGTATGGTTACAGCTGGATGCTGCACCAACCTGCACTGTGCCATGGCACTCTGGAGGAGGCACAATGGGAATGGCTGCTTTAGGCCCCCGAGGAGGTGTAGGCCGCTGCTTGTGCTGTTGGCTTTGTGTGTTATAATAGATTATGTCTGCATAATAGTAGGGGGGCTTTTGAGCTTGCGTCTGCTGCATAACCACAAAGAAACCAGACCAGAAATGAACAGCATCCTTGAAATCCACTTATATCTTGAGCTCTGTCTCCCAGAAAAATGCACATCCCAGCAGGACAAAATGAAGCACAAATCTACCCGCGCAAGACCCAGAAAAAGAGTGCAACCCTGCCTGTCTGCTGTAGCCTGTACAAGAAGATGGATACTGATGAAAACAGAGATGTCATTAAATGGCTTTCCTTTACATAACTTCTCTGACTTTCATTTCACAATCTAACATATACAAAGCAACTCGTACACACAAGACTGGTAAGCTTCCCAGTAATTTCCTTGACTGGGGATGTGGGATCTTTTCTGGGGACAGAAAAGAGGGCACATCCTTTGCTTAAAATGCACCTTAAAAGGTGCAGCCTTCTTGAACCACATGTGAAGCAAATGGTATCTCATGCAAAAACCTTACAATGCCTCCACTTCTGCAAATAAAGGTGCCGCAGTGAAGAGTAGAATGCAGGCTTTTGCTTTGGTCCAGAAAGAATTGTGACGACCATGAATATTCTATGACAGTGTGTAAAAATCGTTGAATTCCTGCCACAGAAACACTTAGACCCAGTTATAGAAACACTGTATTCAGGTTAACATGCACGCACGTGCGCGCGCGCGCGCACGCACGCACGCACGCGCGCACACGCGCGCACACACACACACACACACACACACACACACACACACACACACACACACACACACACACACTACGATTTCGATGCGATCTTGGCCTGTTAAAAGCAACCACAGCCAAGTGGACGGCACGCAAAAGTGCAGAAGGAACAGAAGATACATCAATGTTATCCAAGGCAACATTTCAGAAACCAATGAGTGCAGCAAAGCCTCCAACGCATAACACACACACGGCCTCCCATGCATCAGCAACTACCGTCACCGTTGTGCCACCGCTGCTTCGTGTTTCATAATGCGCAGTTCTATGGCCATTAGCTCTCCTTTCCTTTCTCCACTAAATTTTTTAAGCGCCCTCCCTTTGAACAGACCGCACCAGCTTCTCTCTATATTCATAGCCACTCTACTCTTTGCCAGTGCATGCCGCACAGCCCCAAGAAGATCAAAAAGTTGGTTTCTCCTAGTGGCGGAAAAAAAAAATGCTACATCCGTACCTTGCGTACAAATATAATGCGAGTTGTGTTCTGAAACCAATGAAATGAAAAAAAAAAAAAAACGCAATGTATTCGTGCAACTATGGCATGAAGGCCTCCCATTCACAAGAAATTTGGAACTTCAACCGGTGCATCCCCATACACTGTCGATCTGAGATATATCTGACCCGGACACATCGAATTACTGCCTATATTGAACAGCTGTAAAATTTCATTGGGAATCCCGTGCAAAAGTATTGCAAATTTGTTTGCGTTTATTGAACTTCCGTGCACCCCTAATTTGATATACCGAACTCCGTGCCACGATACGCCACCGCAAGTGCGCTTCTCCCAACACACCCCACCCTGGAAGTGGGCTATCACTGCACACCCCTGCAAATGGGCTTTTTCTAATAGAGTTCACGACCTTCCCGAAATCTCATCTTGTGCAAAGCGTTGGCCTTGGACACCTTCGCACGGAGCTGTACAAGAGTCACATGATCAGAACTTTGTGTGGTGTGAATGGAAACTGGAATGGCCATAGGGGCATGCAAGGGGCTGTGAAGAGGGAAACCGTGCTGGCCGCAGGCGCCAGATTTCTGCATGCTAATTGGCTGACTCCGCTGGAGTAGCCAAAACAAGCAATGTCAGCTAGCTGTCACCAATGTTTCAGCCATTTTGGCTGTCAATGCTGTCGGTGCTGTTTGGGCTTATGACTGGTCTGGTACGGTACAGTGGTCATTCTTTTCGTTTTGTTTGCGAGGCCAATGTGAGTTTAAGACTTGTGCGGTGCCATGCATTTTCTTTTCGCTTTGGTCACGTGTTTGGGAGCCATGAACGCAAAAAAAACGCAACAATTTGGACTTGGCAACAAAGGCGGACATCATTCGATTGGTGAAGGCCAGTGAGAAAATGTCTGTTGCCGATGCGTTCGGAGTTCTCGCAACACGCCGAGTACAATCCTGAAGAACAATACCGACGCGAAGTTGAAGGCAGAGCAATCCAGTCGCCCTGGAGCATGTCGTATGCGTGCTCTGACCTACGACAAGGTCGAAAAAGATTTGTACGCCTGGTTTTTAAAGACACTTGCCAGAAACTTCCCTGTTGACGGCCCGATGCTCATGGAGAAAGCGAGATGGTTTGCTGTAGCCTTCAGAGATGAGAGCTTTACTGGTGGCAGTGGTTGGCAGCATCGTCGGAAAGACCGTCACATGTGAAAGCGAGGTGACCAGCAGCATTGCCACGAAGAAGTGGCTGCCGGAAGAGTGGCCAGAGATTTGCGATAGCTTTTCGCAGTCTCAAATATTCACCGCAGATGAGACAGCATTGTATTGGCAAATGCTGCCAACTAAGACTCTGCACCTGAAAGGCAGTGCATGCCATGGTGCAAAGAACAGCAAAGTGCACATCTCGATTTTTCTCGCTGTAAATATGGATGGGTCATGCAAACTGCGGCCACTGGCTATCAGAACAAGCACGTCACCAAGCCATTTCAAAAACATGAAAGGCCGCCCGGGTCAATACGCATTTAATAAGAGAGCTTGGATGACACGCTATATTTTCACCGAGTGGCTCCGAGCGTGGGATGCTGAACTGGAAATTCAGGCTGCAAGGCTTGTCTTATCCTCGACAATTGTTCTGCCCATCATGTTGTCTGCCAGTTGAAGCAGATGATCAAATTTCTGCCACCAAATACAACGGCGGGGCTTCAACCTCTCGATCAGGGCATAGTGAAAGCGTTTAAGGTTGGTTATAGACAACGACTGGTGCAAAGGCTCCTAATCAACCTTCGGTTGAGAATCAAATTTAAGGCGGACTTCCTCAGAGCCATAAAGATGCTGGCTGGTGCCTGGAATGACGAAGCTAAGCACAATCGTGAACTGCTTCCGCAAAGAACGGTTTGTGGTGGCTTCAGACGACGGGTGCCTAGACACGAAAGACGACGGCGCTGGATGCCTGATCAGCGAGTTTCGCGAGTTCTCAGTGTTTGCAGGCACCGTCCAAGACGGCGCAACAGCACAAGATTTTTTCAATGCTGACCACGATGTGCAACCCGTTGCGGATAGTGCTGATGCTGAGATTGTGGCTGACATCATAGACACCCAGGAAGCGGACCCGAGCAGTGCCGAAGATTCAGGCAAATAGACCCAGTTGCCATGAACTGCTTCTGAACTTGCATCCACAATCAGCGTCATTCCTCACCGCTGTGGAAGGCATTGGAATTAGTCATTTGGATGACATCAACAAGCAGAAGAAGAGGCAAGCTAAGCTCACGGACATTTTTTCTTGCGAAATAAAGTATGGTGGTCGTAGAGCTGCGCTTTCGTTTTTTGTAGAATTTCGAGAAGAAGTCAGTAAGCTCCCACTTGTCATGATCCTGGAGAAACTGTCCGAGATGTGCGCAATTTTGAAATAAGCATCTCATGGTTAATGCGGCGAGTTGGGTGTGTTGGTACATACCGTATTTACTCGCATAATGCTCGCAACCCCCCCAATGGCTATCAAAAATTGAAAAAATTTTTTTTTCCCCGCATAATCATCGCACCCCCAAAATTACTGCCGTGAGCCGTCTGCTTGTCGTAGCGATCGCCATCTATTGACTGCGTCCACAACTAACTGCCATGGCTGGGCGCGCGTGCTACTAGGCGGCGGTACTGTGCTATCATCCGCTGCCACTGGCGCTACCGCTCATCCACTCACCACCGCTACGCCATTTTGCGAAGGTGTCTCCAGCTCTCCGGTGTCTCGTAGGCCTCGTTTGCCTTGTTTGCGTGTTGCACCGTGCTCTTTGTGCCGCTTCGCCATGGGACGCTACGCAATCTACACAGCTGCTTTTAAGCTAAAAGCTATTGAGTATGCGTTGGAACATGGCAACCGTGCCGCCAGCAGACACTTCGGCATCAACGACTTTTGCGTCCGGTATGGAGACGGTAGCACAACGAACTCAAGATGACTGGTAAGACGTGCCGGGCCTTCCGTGGACCGAAGACTGGGAATTTTCCTGCCGTCGAATCCTCTTTACTGGAATATATCAAGGCTCGACGAGCGGATGGGTGTGCTGTATCGCTTGATTTGATACGGAACCAGGCGCTCGTAATCCCAAGAAAGGAGGGCATCCCGGTGCAAGACTTCCGCGCTAGTAACGGGTGGGCCACACGATTTATGCGGCGCAATGGACTCTCGCACAGGAGGCGAATGACGCTTTGCCAGCGCCTGCCCGCAGCCTATGAAGAGAAAATAGTGGACTTCCATCGATTCGTTATCAGGATCCGGCAGGAGAAAAACTTCTTGCTCTCCCAGATAGGGAACGCGGACCAAACTCTGCTGAATTTCGATATGCCCAGTAGCAGGACAGTCGAACAGACAGGCGCTCGGACTGTGCACGTCGGGACTACAGGTGCCGAAAAACAGACGTGCACAGTCATGCTAGGCGTGATGGCGGACGGGCGGAAGCTCCCACCGTACTTCATTTTCAAGCGGAAGACCCTCTCGAAAGGAAAGCTCCCCCCTGGTATACACGTGCGCGTCCAAGAAAAGGGGTGGATGATCGCGGACTTATGTTGGACTGGGTGAAGACTGTGGAGGCGGCGACCGGGAGCGCTTCTTTTTCCGTCGCTCCTCGTGCTTGATAGCTTTCGGGGCCATCTTCAAGAGTCGGTTCGGGCGAAGTTCAAGGAACTGCGCACGGACCTGGCTGTTATACCCGGCAGCCTCACATCAATGCTACAGCCTCTTGACGTATCTTTGAACAAGCCATTTAAAGATAACGTCCGGAGGCTGTACGCAGAATGGATGGCCGAAGGTGAACATGCTCTGACGCCGGGCAGCAAGATCAAAAGACCGTCCGTGGAGCTGCTGTGCAGCTGGGTATCAGAGGCATGGGGGACGACTGATGTAAACATGGTGGCCAGAAGCTTCAAGAAAACAGGAATTTCGAACGCCCTGGATGGACCGAGGACCACCTGGTGTGGGTCGACGAAGGAGCATCAAAAGATGAAGAAACCATTGATTCCAGTGTCGACACGGACTCCGATGAAGAGCAGAATTGCCTGCAGGACGTACGCAACGCGAGTAGTGACGGGGAGGTTGCGCGCGGCAAATAAAGTGCTTTAGCAGCTTGAGCTTACGTTCACCCTGTACTTTCATAACGAAGGTAAGTTACGCTTGAAAGTAATGTTCTCGTTATATTTACAATTGCGGACCTGACAATCCTGATCTTGCACCCATTCATCTTTGCATTTAACACTCCGAAACATTTGCTTGAAAATTTTCCCCGCATAATTATCGCACCCCCAAACTTCGCGTTGATTTTCAGGGAAAAAAAGTGTGAGGATTACGCGAGTAAATACGGTATTTTTCAGAAAAAGCATCTCATGGGTGTATTTTATATTTCTAATTTATGACCAACTTTTTCGCGATCCCCTTCGAGTTCGATACATCCGGCATCGACTGTACAGTACTCACGGATTGAAATAGGACATTCTGAGCGCAAACCTTGCAGTGCCCCGCAGGCATGTGGTAAACCACAGTCCGGCTTGTTGGCTACTGGAAGGAACAATTCTGCTTTGTAGATGTTCTCCCCCTCGCGCCATACCACAATGCACCACCTTTGTTCTATGAGCATCTACAGGCGGCGCTCCATGAAGCGACGGCCACGCGCTCCGAATGTCCTATTTCAATCCGTGAGTACTGTACATGCACACAAGTATGTGCTTGTTTGTCATGCACATTCAACCTAGCCTATAGCTGGTACAAACTTTCAATGTCATGCCACACATTTGCTTTGGTAACATGGCTGCAGATTCAACCAATGGACTATTATTCCTTAAAGTAGGGAAGCAGATGGCCAGTACCATAGCTTAAATGGCATAGTGCCAAAAGTGATATTCAGAGGTCATGGATTTGGATAGACCCCGATGTATACCTTCAAAACCAATAACACTATTATTCACATATACTTTCCACAGCGTTAGTGACTGCTGGCTTCCTCCGGTCACTTTTCAAGGCCATCATGATGCACCCTGAACTCTTTGGCTGGATGACAAGACCCAATTCAGTAACTGTGTTTATTAAGACTTCACTGAGAATATAACTGCGCATCTCTCAGGATACTGCAATCTTGAAGGCCATGTTTAAAAACGCCCAGTGTGACAATGCAGTAGCCAAGAGCACGAATGAACTAGCAAGCCAAACTGGTGTACGATTTCTTGAGACTCTTGCTCCGTCCACGCCCAAGTAATAAGCTCAAATCACGGTCATTAGTTGTACTATAACCTAAGTTTTCCTAGTAATAGTGAAACTTAAAACGAACCCGGGTAGAGCAAATCACGCCTCATAGCAAATACCTGAAGCTGTTTTATCGTTATTTATGCAAAATATACTTTCTGCAACAAAACGCAGATAGCAGGGGTGGCCACACAGGCATACGCAAAGAACATAATCTTTTTGAGAGACGCAATTTTAAGGGGCGGGGCATGGCAATTTTTGAAAATTTCTTGCAACAAGGCTGACAGCAACAATGAATCCCACTCACTCAGGCAGCGATCGTAAAGCAAGCATCTTGAAGTTGGGCTGTCCTTAGAGCCAGAAATGAAAGGGTGGGGGTACAGATGCCAGAGAGTCAAAAGATGCACTTCGACCCATGAGGAGCCCCAGTTTGGCCACCCCAGGGATACAGTCTCAAACTCTTGAGTGCACGCAATCAGCACTAAAACCAGCCCGCATGTTTGCTGCGCCGGCTCCTGGCAGCGATGCCTGCTCGCACCGCTCCACAGGACCATTTGAGGGAGAGTGAGCAAAAGCAGCCCTTTTCGAACTCCACAATTTTGCCCAAACTTGCACTGCTGCGCAAGTACTCCCCACGTGATCAACGATGTGGAAGCAGCTACGAGCCTGTCATGCTTTAGGAAAGACAGGGAACCAGCAGAACTGCTATTGGACAACATGGGGTAAGAAAAAGCAAGCTTGCAAGGCTATGTGATATCAGCAGCATAACGCCAGACATACTCTCCTTTTTAAAGGGGGTGCGAAACACTGCTTTAACGGATGCCAGTTACGCTTCAGTTGGATTCTTTATGTCACACAGATGCTGACTCGAAAAGAATTACGAGAATCGATGCATAGGAACGGGAGTTATTCAGTGAAGAAATTTCAAAATACAAGCAAACGAAATGCTGGCCTAAACTCGATTTTCGCGCAGCTTTCCATTCCCATTTCACTCTCCAAATGACGACACGCAGGGCGACCAATCAAAACAGCCCATCTTAGCACGTGGCGGAAGTTTTCACTCCATGGTTGCCTGTTCTCTGTAACTAATTCATGCCCAGGCTGGCAGCCCCGTTTGCACGGTTACAACGATGTGAACGCTCAGCTGGCCCAGCGATGCTTCACCGTCACGTCGACGGCGCAGAAGGGAACACTGATAATGACATTCTCTTACTTATGGATCCGAACTCGAGCGCAAGATACTGCGACGCTGTGACAGCCTGCGCAAAATATCAGACACACTTAGCATAGCGCGTACCGCTACTGCTTATCGCCAACTATCACTCGTCCCTCCTAGCGCGCTGGTTGGTCACGGCGAGCAAGGACCGCGCGCTGTTGACGGGAACGTGGCGCCACCTGACGCCGCCGCCCGGTGATCCTCCACAAGCTGACAATGCACACTGCCTGCTAAATGTGAAACGAACACATCCTTCTTTGGGACCGAAACGAACGCTTATAGAGTTCAATGCCTCGAACGGATTGATTCTGCAAAGCCGCTTTCAGATGCATAGAGAGTAGCCATAAGTGTTTAGTGCTAGGTCGTAGGATGTTTACAGAGAGGCGCAAAGTCCTTCGATGCAAAAAGTAGCCAGTGCCTCTGATGGCATGTTTTTGTTTTACTTGATTTACAGTGCTTTTATCTAGGGCAAACAAGCTGGTTTTGTTAAAGTAATATAAAACACAGAAAGTTGACAAAACGTATCTCTAGTTATTAACCCAATATTCAGTATATTTACTCATTGTCCAACCATAAAGCTCGCCATCCGTGATGACATATCCGCTGCTAAAAACCACCACTGAATGGTGACACCGTCAGCGCCACGAATTCGTTTATGCGAGATAATTAAAATATTAAAAAAACGCGGTATACACGGTACGACCGATGCTAATAGCATCACTATAACTCATTCTGTGCAACCAACAGGTAAAACAATGCACTGAAAATGTGTTTCGGAGCCCTTTTAACGCGATAGTATTTAGGCTGTCATCTCACAAAAAAATTCCCGGCTTATCCATAATGAAATCTCCTGATGACATCAGGGTCATGTGACCCCACTGACCAATCAAGGGGGGCATGACCAAATTTGAAATTCCTCACGAAATTCCCCGATTGGTCAAGATAAGTGATGTGACCTTGTGACGTCATCACAACTTGTCCATCATGACAGGTGGCAACCTGCCCACAGACTGCCTCTTGCACACGAGTCGTAAAAATCTGGCAAATGAAAAAAATACTAAGTTAAACCTCAATATACTCGAATGTAACGCAAGTTTTTTCCCAGATTTTTTCCCCTTAAAGTCCACCCTCACGTTATAATCGAATACCGCACTTCGACTGCCCTAAAGGAGCGCCACGGTGCAGCCTTTTCAAAGCAGTCAGCTTGGTTTCGGTTTCCGCAGTTTTGCGATGTTATGCTGCCAAAATGGGTACCATGGAAGCCAAATCCTTATCCATCCAAAGCCAAAGCATTGTTATCTATTTATTTTTTTTGTGTTCATTGCGACCGCGTGCTCAACGATTCGTCGCGTCGTGTTCTTGTGGCGTTGCTCGCGGTGTACTGATTTAGTGCACACAATGGCTACGCATCTTGCTCAGTACGACGCACGTTTTAAGAGAAAAGCGATCTCGTTAGCTGAAGAGGTCTGGAATTTTGCGGCAGCTCGAAGACAACCTCAACGAGTCAACCATCCGCAGATGGCGGCTGCAGCAGGAGGGGCTTTTTAAATGTGAGCCCGACCGACCGCAAAGGATTTCGTGGGCCTCGCCACGGCCATCACGTCGAGCTGGAGAATAAAGTGGTGTACTTTATTATCGGGCAGTGCAACAGTCTCATGAGGGTCAGTGTCGAGCTGATTCGTTGGAAAGTTAGAGATGTTGCTCGGGGGATGGGAAGTTCAGAGCATCTCGTGGGTGGGTCCAAAGGTTCATGAAAAGCAATGGATTTTCTCTGCGGCGAACAACAGCGATACGGCAGAAGTTACTGTCAGACTTCGATAGTGAAAAGGAGGACACTGTTCCCGAGAACGAGGAAGATGAATGAACATGTTGGCCACGATTTCTATTAAAGGTACTTTGTTTCGCATCTTTAAGATTCGTGGTTTTATTTTTCCTGCTGGCAGCATGTAAAGCCACCCCTCGTGTTACATTCGCAGTCGCGTTGCATTCGAGTAAATACAGTAACAAACCTCCATGTAGTGACTTCTTTGATATTACCAGGCTCCTCAATTCCCCAACACCTTGATTACTCCATGTAAAGAAGGTGTTGGAGCGGTCGACATTGAAATAACACACTCGTCATGCCAACTATCCATTAGCTACTCCTGTGTTACTAGAAATTTGGCAAAATTACACAAAATTTTCACGAGATAAAGTACGAACTGCCATGACAGGAACGTCTACAATTGCAACGAGCGAAGCAGTTGACACAAGATGCCTCGCTCCAGTGTGATCCGCGCCTCTCTACAGCAATTACAGCAGTCTCCGCAGCTCTTGCTTTTGTTGCATCACACCAAGTGGCACTACAACAGTCCATGTCGAAAAGCAGCACGAAACAACATGACATAGCAAAGAATACACAGGATGAGCAGTGCACGCCCATAGCTGCTGCTCGGTTGTAAGCGCAATTCACAGCAGACGTGCAGCAGGAGCAGGGATGGCAGAGGGCACACCAGCAATGCGAGGTGAAGAGTCAGTTTTTAAAGGCAACAGTGGACGAGCAGACCAAGACTTTTTTTTTTACGAGCAACAAGCATGCAGAAAGATGTGGGTGCTTCTGATTACCCCATACTCTCCCTGACCCACATGTAGAGGCATCGTCTTTTTGTCTATCTGTGGCTTTAGACGGTGGCTGGTGCTGCCACATTCACGTCGTCAACGCGATCAGGAAATTACTGTCTACAACTTCAAGTAACCAGATTTACTGTGAACAATTGCCAGACCTTTCAACTGCATTTATTTTTCATTCTGGCTTCCTTTGAGCACAGTCCTTTCGAGCTTTCCCGTGAAAACTGGCTGTAACGAAAATGTGCACATAAAAAAAAAAAAGCGGAATTTTCTCAATTCCGTCATAACCAGCCTAACTCTACTCAATGCACCTTTACTGGCTTCCCTTTCTCAGAGACCAGTGCCACCTTCTTTCTGTGCTCACTTTTTTTTTCATGCACCCACCCACCACACATTTTGCCTCATGACTCCAAGGCCTTTGAAAAGTTGGCTTCTCCTTGCAGCTCTAGGTTCGATGGTGAAGCCACCTAAAGAAGTGCCGTTTAATTGTCTTTGGTGTCCATTTGTCTTCAAATGTTGGCCTCGCGATACTACACTTCGCGAATGCCACGATGTCAACAATTGGCGGTAAGCACATTGCCACGACCAGGTGGACTACAGTAGCTTCTTTTAAAAAATTTTTACTATATAAAAATGTCAGCTATGGATAGTGAAAGGGGACTGCAGTTTCACTTTACTACATCAGAGGGTAACGGGGTTCTACTGTATCAACACAATGATTTCTACTATGTTATAAAGAGAATAGCCACTCTCCAGAAACACAGCCACAATATATGCAGAGTGTCAAGTGCCAAGATGCTTGCTGAAATCTTTTATCACTGGTTCCTTTCAGAACATAACCTCAAATATTTGTAAACCACCTGGTCAGCATGCCTTCAGGAAATACAGAGGGTGAAAACATCTAAAATGGGTCAACACTAACCTGCCATTCCAAAGTAATACAGCCGTGCTTGCCGCTGCTTCTGGGGTGCTGCTGTCGACTGCCGCAAGAGGTGTAACGCGTGCCGTCTGGCTGGTTACCAGCCTTCCACGCCACTCTAACTTCCGTGGCGCTGCTGGCGAGAGCGAGATCTGAACACAAAAGCAAGACGTGTAATGCCATTGCTGCTGGCGAAGAAAAGGCAGTAGGACCACTTTAATCGCAAAAAAAGGTTTTTGCCGTGAGTTATCCGTAGTGCATTTCTGGCGGATTCTTAGCATGCTAGGAGACCAGTTTCGATGTAGCGAAATTTCAGCATTACGAAGTAGCCAATTTTCCAGACTTCATGAAATTGAGGTTTAACCGTATTCATGCCCATAGAGATGTGGGTAAAATAAAATGTACCCGGTGCCAACACTGGGAACTGGCATCCTTGTACGAGAAAGCAGTCACATAATTCAGTATCTGCGCATGTGGACAATACGTTAACCCCTCTCAATCTCGCCACGTGTCTGCTAGCAGACGCCTGCGGCTGCTTCTTTCCAAACAAGTTTCGCGACCATGGACTACATCATGAAACATGACACATGCATTATGCAATGAAAAAGCATGTGGCTTTTACCACACTTAAGTTATACGCTATTCTAAGCACGCCAACGTGACCGCACAAGAACTTACAAGACTTCTTTCTACTCGAATCAAATAATTACGTCGGTCATACTAAAACACTTTCGAGTAAATATTAAATGCCATAAAATGCACTATTAAAACGTGCTGTGCTATTAACAAAAGAACGCATTCCTTGGGGGACAAGTAATCAAAAAATGTCATCAGTTTAGATTCAAGAACTTGTTAAAGTTGACTACGCCTGCTGGGTATTGCACAACACAAAGAAAAACAGCCATGCTCCTCACCATCCGGAACAGTTTTCTCGTGCATCTCTGCATTCCTCCTGCTTAGTCGTCTTTCCAAAAGCACCTGTAGTATAGCCTTCGCATTGGCAGCAGGTTCATTGTAAGAAGATTCAGCAGTCTTCAATGGCGACTGTGGCGCAGGCTTGCTGGCATGATGATCTGAAGACATGTTTTTCTTTACTTCATCTTCATGCTGTTTTGGTGAAGTATCTGCTGGCTTCCTGGGTAGCTGAGAAGGACACTCGCCCCAATCCCAGCGGGCCGTTCCCGAGCTCTTGGCTACGTGCTCCCATACTTGCTGAGGACTGTGTTTGTCTGGTGTTCCATGGTCAGTGCTCTTGAAAGCCGCAGGTTTGGTCGGCACCTTGACCACTGCCTGGTCTTGATGCAGAGTGGCATCCTGGAAAGGAGGGTTGCCAAACTGGCCACCACCTCTTGGTCTGAGGTCACAACTTATGCCTCGACCACGTCCTGAGCCTGACCGGGGGGTGTGAGCCTCTTCATCCTCCCAGTTTCGTTGATACTTGTTGGAGCCATGGCCATAAAGTCGCCGGCTCTGAGCTCGAGGAGGCATAGTCTCGGTTCGAATATCATAACCATAGATGCTCACTAGTTCCTCACTTGTTTTAGGCCCTTGTTCATCTTCACGGTACATGTCGTGGCTCCAGACACCTTCATCCCGGCATAGTTTATTCTGCCGCCGTGAGCCCCTGCCAGGGAAAACAAAGGCACTTAATCACCTACACAATGCCAACCAGTAGTTCTGTGAAAAAAGTACAACAGAGCATTCAATACAGTGAAACTACCACATCCCGAGTTGGTTTACCACCAAGTTGGTTTACGACCAAATCAGGATCGGGCATTCCCGCATAACACGCCAGAACTTCAAATTAATTGTCCTAATGGAGGCCACCGGTTTGAATTATCAAAAAAAATATGCGATTGTACAAATTCCTCAAATTACCCTAGATTTCAAACCAACTAAGCTCTAATTATTGAGGTTTTATTGTAAATCTGATGTAGCTGCATCAGCAAAGCGATAAGCCACCATGTGCAATTAGGCCAGCGGTGGCTGCAGCTGCACCGGCTTACACTAGCTTGGAGCAGATGGTATAGTCCTCGCAAAACTATCACAGTAAGGGATTGCAGCTTTGTGACATAAAAGAGCACATGCACGTCATACTTTATACTTGTGTGGAAATATGCAAAATTAACACTCAAAAGGACACTGAACCACCTAAACAAGTTAAGGATGACACAAGTACTTCCAACACTTCAATTCAGCGTACAAAAAATTCTAATGTACCACATGCCAATAACACAATTATACAAGATGTGATAGCTGTGCTAAAGCAAGCTGGAATACACTACTCACTTGTCATCTTCATTTCTTTCTTCTGGGATTTCAGACTCATCCCCATGACCTACTAGCCTGTCATCATGCTGGTGAAATGCCCCTTTTTTGGTGGTGCACTGAGGGTTACTCTTGTCTTCATCGATGCCTAACACTTTACCCTGGAGGTCTGAAGGATCGCCACATTCCTGAAATGAATCAATAGTATACAATGCACAACAGTAATAAAAAATCCTTAAAAATTAGCTAAGGGAATGGCATCAAAGGGCAACTGCCCCAGTTTTTGAGAATTCAGCGATATTTAAAAATTCAAATATATATAGGCTGTGGGTAAAGCGTGCCAAGTTTTTTAGAGTTTGCATTTGAAAACTGATGTAATGAACTATTAAATTTCAGTCTTCTCCTAACAGCATTGAAAGAGCGTGGAGAAGCTCAGAGTGACATCACACACTGTACAATTTCAAATTCCCACTGCCATCAACCACACCCTGCCGTGCATCACTGGATGGTGCCAAACAACACTCTGAAGGTAACAAACTTTGCCTTCGGTGGAGTTGGTTTTCTTCCTTCAAACGAAGTGTTTAAGCACTACAAATGTGAGGGTACGACACATGACATCATACGTAGACATACACAAGAAAAACAACACTGGACGGGCAAAAACAGTTTCGTGTGACTGACCCATCTACAATCATTTTTAGGGATATGATCAGTACGCAGTTGCTGGCTGGATAGTAGAACTACATATGGCAAAATGAAATTTGCGCCTGGCACACTTCCCACTGGCGCCAATTTCATATTACAGAGTCTTAAAGCACCAACACAAAGAGAATGAAAGTCTCTCAAGTTCCCTCCAAACAGGCAAGCGGCTGTCTTTTCACCTTAGCACATTCTAAGGTGAAAGCTGTAATGTTGAATACAGTGCTATGGATGGACCATATTATGACCGAGTATTCCTAGAACATGAAGAAACACACTCTAAGGTTAAAGTGGCACTACCTTCATGTTAAGCAGGAAGTACTAACTTTTTTTTTCAAGGATGAAAAGATTACTGTTCCACTGTAGCACACATTAAATTTTCTCTCTATGACGTTTTAAACTCAACTCCAGCTTCACCCAAATGAGGCAAAATATGAAAAAAACATGCACCTGAGGTTAAAAAGCTATTACAGTTGCTCCATTGATGCACAATGACATAGGTAACCAGAGTTAGCAGGCTAAGAAGCTTCACAATGTGTTTCTCATCTGCATGCAAAGGTCTTGGTGGACACCCGACACTGTTACAAGGCACACCTGGCTCTGTGCCCATTAGTGCTTCTGCATATATGCAAAGCTGATGACAAGTGCACATTCCCGCACACAGCTCCGGCCCAGAATGTGCAACACAGCACACGCAAGCATGCCGTCTTAAAGGGGCCTTGACATGGTCGCTCTTCATATTGCAGTTTTGTGCTTCAGTAACCAATAGAAGAGCTTATCATTCAATTTCTGAAATTTGGCTGCCCTGGACGCGCTGTATCTCTATAGCCCCCGCTCTATATCTATAGGCCCTGATCCATTTTTTTCCGATTTTATAAGCACTCTGTTACCTCTATATATATCTGCTAAAAGATTAATCACTCCATCTTCCACATCCAATGTGCCTAGTATGTCCCACAAATACTCTTGAATAACGTGGTCATAGGCTCCCCTAATATCGAGAAATGCTAGCCATAAAGGCCTGTGTTTCTTTTCAGCAACCTCTATACACTGTGTCAATGAAAACAGATTGTCCTCCAACCTCCTTCGTTTCCGGAACACATTTTGTAGTACCCCTAGCACCCCCTCGTTCTCCACCCAAGCCTGCAGTCTGTCCTTTATAATCTGCATCACCACCCTGTAAACCACAGGTGTCACTGTTATGGGACGGTAGTTACTTACGTCAGGTTTGTCCCCCTTTCCCTTATATATCATGTTTATTCTACTTAATCGCCATTCATTGGGTACTTTCCCATCCACTATCATTTTATTCACTACCTGTATTAATGTATGCTTGGTTGCTTGGATTTTGGTCCCAGCTTGTTTATTAACATAATCGGAATACCATCTTGTCCTGCTGATGGGCCACTAGCAACCTTCTCTGCCCTTTCCCACTCTCTTTGCTCAAGTGAAGCAATTGCAGTAACCGGTCTATCCTCCTTCGATAAATTATCTGCAACATTTCTTTCTTTCAATTTTTCTGTCATCCTTGTTCCTATGTGTATCATTGCTTCATCCCCTTCTAGTCGAATACCCTGATCTGTAACAATAAGCTTTTACTGTAGCCTAGTCTTATTACTCATTGTATTTAGATATTTCCAGAATTTCTGAGCTGCTTTTCTATCCTTTTTATTTACTTCTGACGTCCATTGGGCACCATTTCTTCTAATTTTCTCATTAATCAAATAGGATGCTTCCCTTCTACACTATATGAAGGTATCCCATTTTCTCTCTCCTTCAGCTTCTGGTTCCCCCCTCTTCTTGGAATATCTGTGTTCCCTGGACGCTTCCTGACGTTTCTTTATCGCCTTCTTGACCTCCTCATCCCACCAACTCTTGGGTTTGCGTCTTTTCCCTTTTGGCTCGGCTCGAACCTTAGCTAGCTCTAGCTCAAGTAATCGAGCTAATTTGGTATAAGTCCATTTTGTTTCATTATCCTCAAATTACTTTCTCAATTTGTTTGGCTGCTGCTTCCAATTGCTTTTCTGAGTAAAATTCCCCTCTGATTGTTCATCTCGCTTCTGTCCTACATTGGTTTCTCTTCTGAAGCTCAACTTGATGCGCTTGTGGTCACTACCTAGACTTCTCGAACCATGTTCATTTATGCTCATTTGCATCTATTATACATCCTTTGTGACATTAGTGCGTAATGTATTGTCGAGTGCAGACTCCCTGCCTCCCATGTTATGAGCCCTTCACACTTCTTGGTACTGTTGCATACAACTAAATCATGCCTGTCCCACATATCCAGCAGCATGCCTTCTATGTGTGCGTTCATGTCGCCTAATATAATTATCTCACCCTGTCCTCCTAGCTCATCAATGTCGCTTGCAATACATTCTAACATTTTCCTGCTTTCCTCTTTCGCATTAGCTCCTGTTCACAGGTATACAAAGCCAAGGAGTGTTTGCTCCCCTGCCACTTTTCCTGTTAGCCATAAATGTTCCTTGCATCCCAGTTTAACCCTTTGAAAATTCACTTTTATGAATGAATGCCCCAATTCCAACCCCATATCTGCTGCCCTCTGTTCTGTTACAATATTCCCATGCGCAGTCTGGGTTACAGGGTGGTTGCTCCATGTCTCTAAGATGCATTTCCACTAAACAATATACCATTAATTCCTCCTGCCTTAACTGTTCTATTTCCTCCCATTCCTACACTGGTTCCCTTAGAGCTCTGGGTCCCCCTAAAAAAGCTGTTGCCTGGCGACCTCTCTCACTACCCACCCTCTTGCCAGGGGCACCACCGTAAAGAATGTCATCCTGTGCAAAAGGGTGGGGGCTTACCTCGCACACTTCCATGTTAACTTCCATTGCCCCATATCCTAGTCGTCGACTCAACCTAATTACATGGTTAGCCTCAACGACCCTCCTTTCCATTTCACTAGCCTGCCTCTGGACCTCAGGGATTGTGCATATGGTCACATGCACATTCTTAGTGGCCTCTCTAAGCCTACGCATCCCCACTTCTAACTGCTTCTCTGATGTTTTGTAGCTAGCTGGCCAGCTCTGTGTATTGCAAGTGTAATAAATAGCATATGAGTGTTCACACTTTGTCGTCCCTCGCCTTTGCCCCCCCCCCCCCTATATTTCCACAGGCGCTACAAGCTATATTGAGTGCAACAGTACGTGTCGCCGCCTATTTTTCTGGCACTAATATGCATACTGGCTCTCTATCAAGCTAATATCTGCTGCCACATCTTGTGAGTTGCAGTTCGTATTGAGCATGATAGTATGCACTCTACAGTAAAGACACAGATCGGCAGTATCTACCGAGGAGGCTGATTAAGCACTTCAAATTTTTTACTCACCTCAAACAAAATTTACTCGAACTAAAATTTATAGGTTACAAGCAACGACGTTGCTTTGTATAATGAGCCCTCTCATGTATTTTTACCTCAAGGGCCTTGACCCTTAATTTAGGTGTGAATCAGAGTAATAAGCCACTTTATGCAAACTTTGGAAGTAATTTTTTTAAAAAGTGCTCAGCTTAACAATCTTAGATTACGTTTAGCATAGACAAGATGCAAGCAGGAAAAATTATTGCAGCTGAGTTGTTAACAATGTTGAAGTAAAAAAATTGTTAAAATGCCTCACTTCTTGCTATTTTTACTCAACCAAGAAAGCACAGGAAATGATTGCATGGTTCTATATAATGAAGTCAGATGTAGGAATAACGCAAGTGAAATATTCTAAAATAAGATATTGCATTGTAGCCTGCTTCACATTTGATTTAAAAACTTGTGAATCCAACCAACTCTTGCTTCTTCACGAAAACTTTGAAGAGCACTCACGTAAGCAAATATTTTTTAAAGAGAAAAACACTTCGTAGAAACTCAATTCACATAACCGCCCACTAAATCAATTTTTTTCAAAGGAATCGGCGGTGGTCGCTTTTGCGGTCTGCGACATTTCGCGTGGAATGACCCAGCGCTAAACACGTGTTCATGGATGGATAAGGCTGAACTTTTTAAATCGGCGGCTCATGCCATCTAGCGGTGACCCGTAAAATTTCACTCGTTTTGATTTTAGCCAACGTTTGCTTGGCTATTTTTATCCATTTAAAATCTATTTTTCCTCCCTTGTCCTTAAACCTCAATGTTTTGAATAAATCAGCCCCGCTGCTTTCAACTGTAGGGCGAAGAGTGTTCAGCTGTTCCCTTGTCTCCGTACACACCACATAACGTGTCTATCTCGTGGTATTTGACTCGATATGTCTTAGTCCACAATACTTCCATCCTGGTCTCGAACAACGAAGAGCTTCCCCTAGAATTATCATAGATATTTTCTTTGGCAATGCATTTTGCAAAGTGCAGGAAGGTTAGTGAATGGAACCCCATCAGTCGTCACAGCTGAGATAAGTGCTACGACAGGTGCTACCTATTCCTAAGCACCACAGCCAGAGAGTATCAAATGAGCACACTTAATCCTTCTCAAAACCCTTTAATTCTCATCATAGGTCATGCAATTATAAGGCTTTCAGTGTGCCTGCCAATGATGCTGTGGTTACTTGGCGTTGTGGTGCAACAAGTAGTATGTATTTTTTGAGTTCGAAACATTGAGCATACTTAAGTAATGCACGAATACACATTGTAGTACATTAGTATTTATTTGCTTTTTGACACAGCATTAAACTGCATTGTGAAATACATAGCAAAAATCTTGTGTCATGTCTTTCACAAAAAGTTCTGTTAATAGCAACTGCTGCTACATACATTTATTATGTACATGTGATAAAAATGCCAAGTGAAGTAAAAAACTACTCGCCCGTCAGCTTCACATGCAAAAATATAAAATGTTGTTTACACGAGAGCGAGAAAGAATAAAAGAAGGTGGCAAAATCAGTCGCACAAGAATAAATTACACACATACAAAAAACTTCCATCCACCATGAATAGGTAAAACCAAAACGTCCACGCAAGCTATTAAAGCAGACACAGGCACCACTGCATGTGTCATAACAAGATTAGGGTAGCATCATTAAGCTGGAAGTTCTGTCACAGCAGTGCAAGTAGGTAAAGCATTACCCTCCAGCATTACTGCCAACGTAACCGTTACCTACTATCACTACTGCTTTACATTAAAAAAAAAAAGCAAATTAACATGGAAGCTATCTACTGCCATTTCAACTGCAACACCCCACTGTGGCTTCAACACATGGCTATATACTCCCAAGGCACACGACAATTTTACAATGCAAACATATCAGACAAACACAGGAACAGGAAGACACTAAATGGCCTTGCTCAGAAATTTGACACAAGGTTGGGGTGCTCTGTTTGCAACAGAACAAAATTTGGCAAATCTACAAATCTGTTCAAGCTAGACATGCCTGTTATGAACATCAGACTAGTAACTGCACATGTAGCCAATGAAAACTCACAGCTACCAACGTAATTCATAACCAGTCTCCTATAATGCTCAAATATGAGATAATCTTAAAAACTGCCCTATCTGTTGCCACAGCAAACGCTTCCCTGGAAACCAGCAACTTGGCTTGTTACACAAACCGTTGTATCGATTCAGAATCCTCATGGGTGCACAAAAGCATGTTGGTTCACATATTCAGAAAACTACTGGTTCCTTCATGCCTTGACGAAGCCACAAGAGACAACACTCAAATCTTTCAAACAGTAAGAACATACATCAACTTTCAAACTACAGTGCATTAGGCATAAGAGCACACTCCTTTAGTATGCCAATGCTCTGAGCCACAGCAGAAGCAGCATTATCTATGACATTTGCACTGCTCAAAATACAGGTGTTCAATTACGCCTGTGCTTAAAGCACACAAACAATCCACACGGTTAGTTATAGCCTAGAATGGTACAAAAAAGTAAAATGCTTAGCGTTAAGTTCATTTTGAACTTTCAAACTACAGTGCATTAGGCATAAGAGCACACTCCTTTAGTATGCCAATGCTCTGAGCCACAGCAGAAGCAGCATTATCTATGACATTTGCACTGCTCAAAATACAGGTGTTCAATTACGCCTGTGCTTAAAGCACACAAACAATCCACACGGTTAGTTATAGCCTAGAATGGTACAAAAAAGTAAAATGCTTAGCGTTAAGTTCATTTTGCAAGAAATGCTCTTTGGGATATGTTGTATAAGTATCATCACAGACCTTTTAAGAAGGTGGCACAATAGGTAAATAAACTGCAAGCAAATAAGCACAAGGACGAAACAATATTAAATAGTTACTACACCACAACTATCTATAGCAAGACAATGTTCATAACAAAGCACAGTTCCCTCAAAGCCACCCACAGAAGCACATTATTCAATACCTTGCTTTAATTCAGATTTCTCAACTCAGATTTCTCACAAAATGCTTTTTCTCCCAAAGCGGAAGATGGTCAGCCGTAACGTGCAGCGTTCTAGCTTTGGAACAGTGTCCAATACCATTCGGCATTCACTAGTATCCAGTAGTTTAAAAAACTCCAGCCTTGCGCTACGTCAAGCAAGCTAACATTTTAATTTTTTTTGTAGTAACATAGGCTCTAGCCTTTTCGCTTTTTATCATATGCAACTACAGTGAAAGACATTAAAACCTCAACATGAACGTAACCACTTAATGGTCAGATACTATACTATACAGACTTCAGTTCGCTGATTTCAAGTGCACCTCCTGCAGTATGCATATTCCTGTATAAAATGAAACAATTACAATGAAGCGGATTTTGGTGCCCCTTCAAACTTGTTACAATGAGGTTTAGCAGCAAAAAAGTTGAAACCTGCAATTGATTTTTGGGGCAAGAAATTTTTGCGGACAAATGAGAAACTGATCAGAATCTTATTTTTAACAGCCACATTTAACTGCTTATTTTTAATGCATGCGTAGCACACTTGCGACGTTGTTGGGCTATGCAGCACAATATACTTTCAGAAGGTAAGTTCTGCTCAGCTTTATGTTCAACATCAACAAACTTTAACAACAACACTGCCTGATGCAGAGTGATTCTTTACAGGCTCATGTAACAAAAATAAAAAGGAATTTCCACGTGCTCGACAAAAAGATTGCACAGAACAATGCGGCTAAAAGCAAACCAAGATGGTGAAGTAACAAGACGGCAGATTTAAAACAACAAGATTTACTCTACATAAACATAAAAAGAGTAAAAGCAGAAAAGAAACCTGCTAATAATTCTCAGTTGCTCCAATAAATGCTAAAAACGCACTTCCATTCAAACTATGCAATGATTTCTTGCCAAAACTTCAAGCCTGCATTCAGTATGACACTCCTCTTTGCTATGCTGGCACTCCAATGCAGCCACTTCTGGTAGAAGCAGCTAGAAGAAATACCTGACAATTTTTTTAATGATAACTTGCCAGAAAGCAACCCAAGTTGCAATGTGGAGTGCAATAAAAAAAAAAGTTCTCCTTGGTAATGCACCTAATACAACAGGCAATTCACCTTTCACAACCCCTCATAATGCTGCCAAAACTGGTAACCACCAAGTTGCAACACAAACTACCTGCTGTACATCTCTTTAATTTCGAGCAGCATTCACACTGCTTCCCCAGCAAAGGATTTCAGCTTGACTTGTCCGGAATTCACTGAATGCAACGTAGAGCAACAGATCTCAAGACAACAGCCATTCAGACATAATCACAAGTTGCTATGCACATGCAATGCAAATATTCTGCCGGTTATGCCAGACATGTTTAAAGCACTAGTGCAGCATCAAACGAATCAACAAACTACCAGAGCTACTCTTGTCGGTACAACCATATATGAAGCTACACACATGAAAGCAAACATGGCAGTGTTTTTGAAATGGAGGGAACATCAAAACAAAATTAGCGACATGGCACAACACCACGTCTAAAGTACTTAACAAAGCCTCATATTCGCACAAAACAATACAAATTTCATCTTGTTCCTGCAGATGATCAGAGCATCTCCCACATTCATAAAATTTTGTGCCTAAATAACAAATTTGAGCTTGCCTCTCTTAAAGAACAATACAGAAATTTTACTTCAGCTAAAATGGCCACAGATGTAGAACACATATAGAGAAAGTAATTGTAGCAAAATTTATGGGTCACAGTGAACTCAGCTGCTTAAATCTCTCCTTACCATGCCCAATGAGCATCGTTAGCAGGTACCGATGATTTCGCACTCTAATTTCGGAATCTTCCGCATTGCTTACAACCACGCTGTGTGTCTAGCTTGTAGTCAAAGGTTTGGATTATATGGGCTTAATTCCCAAAGCGACTAAGGTGCGACTAAGGCTAGAGGGACGCCATAGTGAAAAGCTCCACAAATTTCGACCATCTGGGGTTCTTGTTTCCGATGTAGTTTTCCATTTTCCCCCCGAGGCAGCATTTTTTTTAACCTGCCCCAGAGACACGAAGACACGGTACCGTGCTCAATGCACGCTGACGACAACTTCGCAGCTCGAGTTTGGAGCCTTCCGCGCTGCTTATGGCCACGCTGCGTCATCTGGCTTGTAATTAGACAGATAAAACTTCGTATTTGATGTAGTTTTTTTCTTGCAAGGCACTCCGAAGAAATGGCAGCGTCAAAGTCACTTGGCAGCCTCTGCATGCATGAAATTCGCTCTACAAGGACTTGAAAATCTAAGAACTCCACTTTGTCTGCGAATGATGCTGTCGATGGCCCGAGAAGTAGCGAGTCTGAAGATACTGCCTTTTCGTCTGGATTCAGTTCTGACATTGGCGACGACGGAAACTAGCATGGAAGGCAAGTGGCTGCGCTCCGGTACCAAACAATAGGGCTTCCAGTCATTGTTTTGTAGCAAGAATATCAGTCAAGCTAGAAGTTTGATTTCTTCAGAGACAGTGGCCAATAAAATTCCAAACATTGTGCATATTTTGAAAACTGCTTAATATTTTTTTCTTTTTAGCTGCAAGCACGTCTTTACGGGTTTCGTTTAATTTGAACCTAAAATCTTCTTTTTGGAAATTAAAATTTTCTGTTGCAACGCAGCATGATTCGTTATTCAATTTTATATGCCTGAAAAGCACACTCATTTAGCTTTGTTTAAATGTACTGCATCCAATTTTAAATGCAATAGTTGTTCCAGAAAAAAAAAAAGCTGAAATATACAAAAACTGTCGTTCTCCCCACGGTAAGGAAAGATTTAACAGGTGTTAAAACAGTAGCTATCAGATGATGTGCATGCAGTGTGCTTCACTGTACCTAGCAAGATGGATATAAAAAACGTCACAGACTCCTTCATTTGCAACAAGCCCTTCCAGTTCTCTTCGTCTCAATGGATTCTAAGCATAGAAGCATTTATATGAAGAAATTTAATGCTCACCTCAGCGCAAGGTGGGCCTTCTATATTTATCAAGCAATAAGACAAATGATGCCTGTAATTTTCCTTTAACAGGCACAAGTACTATCGATTACCTGGCACTCAACGAAAGCGATTTTTCAGGCTCAGTACCCAGATTCACGCTCATCCAACAATATGAGATAGTACTGGGATATTGGCTCCATGCAGAAATTTTTAACTCTGATCTGCTATCAATTATGTACCCGACTGGCATTTTTCACTGCAGCAAAAACTGCTGAACCATCAAACAGACGTGCATCCCACAGCCACACATGAAAAAAATCGCTGGTAAAACTAAATGTACAGTCTAAGTGACCCTTGCGTAAAGCAGTCGAACAGTGCGAACCAATCAGAAAGAGCTGAAACAGCAGCCGACGGCTTTCGAGCAAAGTGCAACTTCTCGCCTGGCTTCTGGGTTTATGCTGCTCCACTTCCATGCAAACGTTTCCGCAAGAACCTAGGAGCTGCGGTGGAGTGTCGCTTTGTTTGGAATGCAATGCTCTGTTCTAGTGCTCTACACAAGGGTGATGTAGACTGTCCACTGACAACGGGCTGATTGTACTCACTGCTGACACGGCTGCAACAACATTAATGAGATGAACAACTTAACCCTACAATGCTTAGGCAATGAACATATGGGTAAAAATTTTGAATCTTTAAGGCTTTCATTGCTGCTGACCTCCAGTATACAGATATGTGAAAAAGTGATTGTTTTACTGAGGAAAATATAAATGCATTCTAAAATGAGCAAATTAGGCTTTTTCTAATTTCAGAACACATAAAAAGGACAAAACTGAGCACAAATACTCGAGCATATACAAAAAACAATGTCAAAGCCCATTTTATTCCATCACCTGTTGATCTAAAATAAAACCACTAAAATGCGTGTGCAATATTGTGAAAATTTCATATTGTTTAACACGAATTTAAATATCCGTATTCACACAGTTCGTACAGTATGTGACAGTGCATCACAGCATTAAGGAAAACCACACCCCAAGCAACTGATCATGACCCATGAAGTTGGGCATGTAAACAATTAAACAAGAGAGAGTTCTTTGGCTATTATAATCAGGAAACAGTTGTGCTGACCTACTCAACGGAGTGGTGTGCCACATCCAATGCCTTTTTTCAGTGGCAAGCAATACAATGTATGATGGGTGAGGATTATTACTCAGACTCTCAGCCTGGCACTTCTGACATAGCTAGAGCTGCGGCTTGGAAATCCAAAAGCGTCCAAAGAAAATATTCGTCAGTGTGATGCATTTTTCTGTTTACATAAGCTACATATTCAACCAAGAGCAGATGAAAAGGAGTGTGCTACACCGAGAGAAAATTTTGTCCGTTCGAAAAGACCGTTTAGTGGCTGTGTTGCCTCTATACAAGAGCACTGAAAACCAACTGTAGCTCCATCTCCAATACATGTACAGGCTTGTCAATGGCATTTTCATCGCCGAACACCTCCGAATGGCGGCATAGCAGAAAGCATTACGCAAACGTTTCGTGTACAAAGCCCAGGAAAACAACAGCGAAAGCTGTCGGCAGTGTGACAAGTGCCATTTCTCTCTTTACACACCTGACTGCTTCAACAGTTTTCATAGACAGCAAAAATTGCACTTGCTCTAGATTTGCGAGTGGCTTGACAGCTGAAAATGCAACCTTTTCAGCATGAATTATTGCCAACTCTTTACAGCAATCTACGTCAGGCTGTTGCGTTGCAGATGGACCACGGAAGCGAAGGGGTTAAGACTAGATTCTCCACGTGATGTGAAATTGCATCGAGTTGGCCTTAAAGTTCTGCACAGAATAATAACACATTTGAATGCTATTTTAAACATCAATGAAATGATGCCATTATGATGAGCTTACAACTGCCCAGAGATTGTGTGCACTTCTGCTACACAAAGGTGCTACTTTCCAAGTATAGCTGTAACCTACAAAGTCATTTTGCTAAATACCACTGTTAAATATGGAGCATTTTTTTCTGTGCAGTGAAATCCTGAGCAACAAGAAAGTAAATAGTCCAATCTGCACTTGCTTGCAGAACTAGTGCACTGACTAAACAAGTCCAAAGCCTTTGCCCAGGAAGTGCAGTAATTCACAGCTTTCTCAGACTTGACACCCCACAATCTTTTGGCTACCACGAACCAACACTTGCACAACTTCATAAAAAGTCCCGTAAAAGTACCAGTGAGAAAGAGCTTGCAGGAGGTGCATGAAGATGTGGCAACTGCCTGCCTGAGCTAGGCAGCCTACCATATTCGACCACTGCATCACTGTGCCAACTGACCAAACCTAAAAAGACAAAAATTACCTCAGTAACAAGCTAGCTGTTTAGCCCAGCTATGCAGAAAAGTAACTAGATCTTCTAGACTTCCACTAAGACATATTGCATTGAAGTAATAATTTTACGAGATCTTCGTACATGTTCTACAATTCTTGTTTCAGCAAAAGACGTCCAAGATGAAAGGAACCAAGAAGATAAGCATGTAGTGTCATTGGACAAAAGAGGACCCTTCAATTTCAGGCAGAACTTTTCTCTAACCATTTAACTGCTATCTCCGAGCTGTACTAGACATGGGAGACTGTACCAATATAGCCAATGACGAATCACACTCATCCGTCCTGAAGTTGCATTGCTCTCACTGCCAGACGAGTTACGGTCGGCATTTGCATTGGTTGCAATTTTCAACACTAGAGGACGGTAGTAGACCATAAAGCTCATTTTCAGCCTTTAGAGCGTTTAAAGCCCGACATTATTTTCACCAAAAATAGTTAAAAAGTGGCGATTTTGGCAAGTTTTTCGGGAATTAATTTGGTGGTTAGGGTTAAAAGCCCAACGTTCCAAACGGGCAGTCCTGAACTCAGTTTCCCAAAAAGAACAGCTGAAATTAAAAAAAACAAAAAACACCTATCCTAAATCAGAATGGAAAGAACTTCTCAACGTACTATCAAAACAACTCTTAACCATCATGACCATAATGCATCTTTTCAGGGCGAGTTTAAACTGCATCTGCTCGAAAAGGGCCACATAATACAGACACTGGGCTGATGTCTTGTTGGCCTGAGTGGACATTAAGCTTCCCTTAGCTCAATGCATTATGGGGAATTGTCCAAGCCAGAGTATTTCGACCAAGGACTAATTACTCATCAGCAACCACCAAAGTGCAGCCATACAGCTTCAAAGGATGGCTACAGAGCTTTCTCGAGAGTTTCGCAGCTAAATATTCATCCTACCTTTTATAGAGGCTATGTTTTATTACTTGCTGATACAAATTAAGCATTTTTGTGCCCTGCAAGGGACAAGTGCTCTTTACAGCATTTTTTTTTTTTGTCATCAGCAACTGCAAATTGAAAAAAATTGGAATGGCTACTACAATAAAATGGCATTCCAAATGAGACCCATCAACTCTAACAGGTAAAGCTAAGTTAAAGACAATTTAAAACTCGACACAGCATGATTGGCACCGAGCGAGCTTTACTAAAAAAAAAAATGGGGGACACAGATATGGGACACATTTCAACCTCAGAGAATATTTTACAGTATTTAATGCAATAGAATTGGTATGAAACAAGAAATTAATTTTTTAGTTCATGTCACATGTCACAGTTTAATTAAACACTAAATCATATAAAGAGGCCCTGAAATAATTTTGATGGGCATATTCTAGTGCAACAGATCTTTAGAGGTGGTCTTTGTGAGTATTCGAGTCAAATTTCAAAGCTCTGCGTCGACCCTGTAAGTTAGAAAAAAATTTTAAAAATCACTCACAGGCAGCTCGCAACCGCTTAGGGCAACACACCTCACCCCGCATCGCTTATCCGGATTATGTCAAATGGGCAGAAGAGCCAGCCTTCAAGCTCGCCCCATCTGCCCACAAATGTCATCGGGGTAGGGGACGCGCTGTGAGGTGCATTGCCCTAACCGGTTGCGAGCTACTGCAAGCAGCGATTTTTTTAATTTATTTCTAAATTATAGGGTCCACGCAGAACTTTGAAATTTGACTCTAATACCCACAAAGACCACCTCTACAGACCTGTTGCACTAGAACATGCCCATCGAAATCATTTCAAGGTCTCTTTAAGCAAAGGAATGTAGAAGTCTGCCATTAGCAAATATTAGTATTACCGAGACTGATATGTTTATTGCATAATAGAAGTGCTCTCAATGTCCCCACATATTAATTTGTAATGCGCAAGTGTTTAATGATTTGATTACTTCAGACAAAAGTCGTAAGTGACCTTCGAGTTGTTTTAATAAGCTTTGTCACTGATTTTAAATGCCTCCCAATGTAATGCTGTACAAGGTGCTATCAATAAAAGAATACATAAGTACTATTTACTCCAAAAATGTTGCACAATTTTTACTGCCTGCGTTATAAAAAACAGAAAACCTATCACGATGATGGCTTCAATAACCCTGCCACAAGAATATCCACGCATAGGCATACCAAAGGACGCACAAAGATTAAGACCAAGTTAAAGACAAGCATGCATTTCAGACAGTCAATAGGCGAGCAGAAATACTGTAAAACATTATCATGTACATTTACCCGGCTGCACCGCCAAGCTGAACTCGTAAAAGATAATAGAGGGTAGAAAAGAAAAGAGGGTTTGGACGGATAGCTCACACAGATGCCCCACACACCTAACTTGACAAATAAGGCACAAGGCAAACTTTCACACCGTGCTTGCTCCCCAAAGACCCAGAACCAACCCTCGCGTAAGGAAGGTGAGCCCATTCAACAGCTGCACAATATTGGCAAAAACATCCCACTCAAGTTCCCACACAAATAATGTCCCAATTTATCTTTCATGAATTTCTTACAGTGCCTTCTCTATCCACCCAACATTATCATAGATCAGAAACGTCAGAGCTGGCGTTCACAGGCACTGCCACTCAACATAACGGTGAAAGTAGGCTTGCCGTGGGTAACAGTAACCTTTGTAGGTGATGCACTGCTACCGCAGGTGAAAATCAAGGGAAAAGAAACAGAACTCACACTTTGGAAAACTGCAAAGCTAGATACCGTACATTTAATTTCCCCCTTATTGTAGCGCATTTGGGAAAAATTGACTCTAGAATGATGCCGCTCGTACGATGCCCTTCAGATTTCAAGGCACTTCTCACAATCAGAGAGGTGTTTCAGGGCCCTTTTAAATTTATCTTGGTCATTACTGGTATATTTAGGAAGCTAGTAAACATAGCACTTTAGTGACATGTAAAATAAGCTTGTCACTGTCAGTTCCAGTTATGGATAGGAATAAAATGCAGTACATATTCTAGGCCCAGGGGTGATACCGGAGACTGTTTGCAGATTCTTGCACTCCACTGTGGTAGCTGCTGCTAGTCCCTTACCACGTATCACTAATATCCACAGACACAACAAAGAGCCTAACTCTTTCGTCAAGATATGGCCACTTACTCTGTACTGCACCTATCGCCTGAAACATTTGGGTACAAACATGCCTGATCAAGCACTCATTTGCTCCTCCTCATCCTGATTTTGTGAACAAGTGAATAAGGGAACCATGACAAACCAGCACCTTACACATCAAATGAGAAAGCTGAGTGCTAATTGAGGCAGCATCAAAATGCTGCGGCAGTTTTTTAGAGATCGAATTTGCAGCATGTATGACAAGATTTAGACCGCTGATAGAAAACAACATACAGCCATCATAACATTCTTCGTCTGTTGCACTGCAGACATGCATTTAGAAACACTGCGCTGGCTAGAACTGAGAACCGCGTTTCATAAGTACCCGCATCTTCTCTCCGAAGAAAATGTGCAGCTTTCCAGCGGTACTCCTTCACTTTTGATAGGGGAGAGCTACGCCTATCCGAGGCAAAGTGAAGAAAAGAAAAAAGAAAAAGGTGATAATAAGGTTGTAGAGTAGGACTTTAGCCTTAAGTGACACATCTGTCTTTCCAATGCAGGTCCCAATCGGCCACTCATGCCTACAGATGATAGTGGTTTAGCAGTTCTGGGTTCCCATAGAATGCAACAACCACAAGGGATCTGTATATTATAAGCACCGATCATTTTTGAGTGCCTCCCCAAATTTAGTCGTTAAAAATTGGACACCAATCTTTTCGACAAAATATAACATGCTTTTAAAAACATAAAATCCAGGTTGCACTAGCAAAGTATTCAGCAGCTCACATGTTTCTATCAGTTTCTTTTTTTTGTCATTCCTAATAATTCCCCCCCCCCCCCCCCTCCCATCAAACACTTGTGGCACCAGGTGGCCAGCAATGGTTCTGCACAGTTAAATGAAAACAAAAATTAGCAAGTTTGATCTACAAGTCTTCAAAAAAATTTTTTGTAGTAACTTAATTCCTTTTAAAATTCACACCACTGTTTTCAATACTCAATTAGCACCTATAAGCGTTTGCTGCAGTGGTTCAGTGGCCATGGCATTCTGCAGCTGAATACGAGGCCGCAGCGACCGCAGTTCAATGGAAGTCAAATGCAAAAAATGCCAGTGTGGTACTAGAAACCCAGGTGGCTGAAACTGGCCTGGAACACTCCATCATGGCACATCTTTTTCTCTACCTCCTCCATCCCTTTCGTTATGGAACGGTTCAGGCGTTCACCAAAGAGTGCAACGAATACAGTAAAGCCTCTGTGATATGCATTTTGAAAACGCACGAAAAAAAGTGTCATGCGGAAAGCATACAAGCCAAACCGCCAAATTTTAAAAAATGCAACTGCTGAATGAGGCACAAAGGCAATTATTGATAATTCCACCTCATAAAAACGTCAATTGGCATCCCCTGGCATCAAGGCTGTACAGCTCCTTTCCTATTGCTCGCAGATTTCAACCGCCTTTGCATGAAGGAAATTCCGCAACACATCTGGCTGTCGGTGGCAATGGCAAGAGCCACCGGGAACTCTGTTTCTGAATGCTTTGTCCCCTTGCACCAATGCATTGCGAGAAAGCCACTGCGGAAGCTGACTGTTGCAGCATTGTTGCTCCAAATCCCCAGAGCCTCGTTATCGCTCTCTGATGGTTTGTCCCCTAACACTTAGGATTGCGAAGCCGACACTGCATTTCTTCTCTTCATGTTTCATCCCCACTAAAGCAACCTGCTCATATGCCACAGCCAGAAGCAACTAAAAAAGAAGCAAATGCCCCTCAAAGGAGGCCCTGCAACCAATGCCGTCGACAGATTCTTACATCGTGGTTAATCCCCTCAGACCTGCTAGCCTGCCGTCTAAGATATGACAGATGAAAAGGGATTAACCAGGGCGTAATTGAATTAACTGTGCTATCATGCAAATTGGCCAACGCCATAGGCTGGAGGGCCTCCATTGAGGGACATCTGCCACTTTTGTTTTCCAGCTGTATCCAACTGCTGAGAGAGATTTTTTTTTATGCTTCACCCCTTTGCGCACAGGCACTGCACAGAAGCCACTACAGCGGGAGAGTTCCGCTGCATTTCAGCTTTTCATGCTTTGTGGCCCCCCAGATTCGACCCACTCACATGTTTGCACAAGTGCGGATGGTCTCTACACTTAAGAAATAGTGTTGCCAGGGGACATATTAACCAGAAGACAAATGGTTCAACTCTATGGGACTGTCATAGTAGCAAGTGCCTTTCCCTGCGTATCATCGTTCTGCACTGGTCCTTTGACAGAATGGCTGTCTGGGCAAGATGGTAAGGATTCGTTGCAGAGTTCATTTCCTAAGAGACATTTTTAATGCCTGCAATTTTCAAGGCATGAACTGTGAAGTTGCATCAATGAGGTTTTACTATACTACGCCTTCCCTCGCAAAACATTTCTCAATTAAATTTCAGCACCAATCCAATTCCAAGTAAGCAGTAACATTTTATTCTGACTAGTAGCACAGACTGTACATTTTGTAGCCGAGATTTTTTTAACTTCAGCGTATTAAATTAGGCAATTTTTACCAATAATGCTACTGTACTGTTATTTTACAGCACACAGCTT
The DNA here is from genome assembly GCF_052857255.1 of Amblyomma americanum. NCBI lineage: Eukaryota > Metazoa > Arthropoda > Arachnida > Ixodida > Ixodidae > Amblyomma > Amblyomma americanum. The sequence goes on along the minus strand of NC_135497.1, from coordinate 84,954,063 downwards.
CAATTGCACTGTGTTCAAGACAACATGCTGCCCCTGCCTCAAAAACCTATAATTTCAATAAAGTTCCATGCTGCTCCATCAAACTTGGCCACTGCCTGCGTCACAGTGCTCTACTGTACTTGTGATCCAGCACAGCTCATCAGCTCCCACAGGGACGCATGTGTTCTGAGGATACGTTCATCTCTTAATAGGCCAACCTCTGTATTACATCTTCCCTCTTCTTCCAGGCTCTCATATGGCAGCCGACTATAAATTATCAGCTCAAAAATCTTTTAAATGTCAGTTTAAATGACATTCTGTCCCTAAAACAGACCAACTTTTATTTGTTGTGTGTAAGCCCTTTATTATTTGTTATATTGCAAATTTATGCACTTTGAAATGCAGGTAAAAATGACAAAAAATCTACAAAGAATCAAAACGAGGCCTTTGCATAAAATGCTGCAGTTGACAACAGTGACAACTTGCACTCAAGCACCAGACACACGCTCTGGCTGCATGCAATTCATTCAATTTATTTTGGTGTAACCTTGTGTGATGCATTTCTATTTTTTTCTTCAGCAACAGCCCCCCAAAGGCCTATTCTGCATAAAAATATCAGGCCCATGAGTAAAAATTCAGCATCAAAAATTTATATACAGGCAATGGATAGTTGGCAAGTAAAGCAAAAAACTCAATTTTCAATTTCATAGCTGTACAAAAGTACAAAATATGTGCTTCCCGTGCCACCTTACAGTACAGCATAAATTTATTTTACAAAACCTTTTACAAATATATCAGGTGCCAAAAAGTCAATGCGCTCTTGGATACATTTTGAGCAAGTGTTCACTCACTCAACAAGACAATCATATAGCAACATAAATTTTTTATAAACACCAAAAATCTTGTTTCCACACAACAGAGCACAGTAAAATCTTCTTAATTCAAGTTTCAAGGTACTGAAAAAAACATTTGAATTATCAAAAGGTCAAATTAGAGCGTAGCAGCCCAAACAAAGCAAAAAGCTACTTACATCAGAGTAAGTTTAATTGGTGAAAAGCTCACCAATGGCTACATCTTCCAAGTTGAAAAGCGCACAGCAAAGACTATTTTTCACAGTTCCATCATCTGCTTTACTTTGCTCCCATTGTCGGGAATGTCGCAACACAACTCCAAAATGCCGAGGGCCTCCACAGCTCCATTCACAATGCGGTAATGGTAATAGTAAAGCCTTCTCAGCTACCTCGCACTAACGCATGTGACAAGCGCACACTTTTGCCACACTGGAATAATGACAGAGGCAGAAGCCAGGAAAGCACGCAGCGGTATCTGATAGAGAGATGCTCTTTAACAAGAAAAAAGAAACATAGCCGCTTACCCTCAGAGTACTACAAGTGATCAGCACTAGCTGGTTCGCGAAATCAATACCACAATGGTTATGTCATGCAAGATTGACATTGAGCAAACAAATAACCACAGTAGTGTGTAAGTGAATGGGCAGATTTATGGTAGAGGGGAATTACACTCCGCATCATGATCCAGGTGAGGACCTCTGGTTTGAACTGCGTTGGCCAAGTTTGCCTTCACTGGTGAGTGGAGACTAGAGTAGAGTGGACCTGTCCCCGAGCCGTATATATTGTCACGCGTGAATGTGGGAGATCACTGATCACAAGAGAGAGCGGCGGGCTTCGACGAACGTCGACCATAGCTCCAGATCGCTGTCACTTCCCCTTCCCCTTTTTGAGGTGGCGCGTGCTTCAAGTCAGCGCTAAGCGAACATGCGGAATGCACTGTGCCAATATATATATATATATGGCTTCGACGAACGTCGACCATAGCTCCAGATCGCTGTCACTTCCCCTTCCCCTTTTTGAGGCGGCGCGTGCTTCAAGTCAGCGCTAAGCGAACATGCGGAATGCACTGTGCCAATATATATATATATATATATATATATATATATATATATATATATATATATATATATATATATATATATATATATATATATATATATATATATATATATATATATATATATATATATATATATATATATATATATATATATATATATATATATATATATATATATATATATGTCAATAATTGTCTTTTTGCTTTAGAATGGGCCATAATGACGGGACAACATTGATGACAATGTGAAATTGGGCGAACAAGGCTAATACAGCTAGCCCTGTTGAAGGCCAGCAATGCACCAACCAGCGTTTAAAATGGCGTGAAGCTGAGCTAGGCAGGATGGCTGATGCATGGCAGAGAGCTACTGACACCACAGGGCGGCAGTGAAAAGAACTAAAACTATGCGGTTGGACTGTTTCTGAGCTTAGCCACAGAGGACCATCAATTTTTGTCACGCCTGCCAATTTTTGTTATGCCTGCCTTGAGTAGGAATGTCTGGACAATTGTCGTGCCAGTCATACCTCAACACTGCCCACCTTCAGGTGCCCATCTGAATCAATATGTGCAGTTCCAGCAGCATACTTATTAACGAGTGTTCGACGCCATAGACTAGCACAGGCATTGGCTAGAGCCATGAAAGCTATTGAATTATTTGGATTTTATAATTAATGAATTAGGGAAGGTTAAATTAACAAGATTTTACTGTGCTAGCTGATTCCACAAAAAGTGGAGAAATGAAGAGGCACCAAGCACATAAAAGAAAAAAAATAAAGCGAAAGGAAGAATGCATAATAACTTAAGCTTTCACAAAGTGCATGAGCAGTTTAAGTATACCACAATGTCATCTTCATTATGCTTCCATTGCATTCAATGCTTGACACTTTGAACTCAACCAAGAGTGCAAGCAAGTGCCACTTTTCAGGACTCGTTCGCAGTGCAATAACTAAGTTCGCAGTGCAATAACTAAGTAATGCCTACATAAATTATGTCAGCATTCTAATACGTAAAAAATCATTACCATACTCATGAAGCTGCCATGACAAACAAGTGACAAACAGATTTTTCTTTAACGAGAAACAGACAACCTTGACCCCTTTGCCTTGTATGAGTATGCCTCATATATTGCAAACAGATCTCAATTCCTTAATGCCATCATTGACAAACCTCTTTTGCTTGAAAGGACCTCAAATACCTGAGGCAGGGACGTGATAGTGTCTAATGACACAGAAGCAAAGCACTTCTCAGGAAGTGGTGTGCAAAGAATACACTGCAGTAGTAGTGTGGCACTTTGGGGAAATAATGACATGGGCTTTGCTACAACCCTTCAACAGCATGCTGCGCTACCAGCCCTTCCTGCAAAGTCGGTTCCGTGACGACGACTCCACTGTCATCAGGGTCCTCATCTGACTTGCTCTGGTGGGATGCAGAACCATCCGCTTCACAAGTACCCTCCTATAATGAAGGAGGATGTAAAGAAAGTCACAAAATCGTACAAAAGCATGACCAAGCACACAAGTTTCTGAGACTCTCACTCGCACACCACAAAATGCAAAAGGTGCTGCTTGCAAACTACATGCAAGTATGCACAGTCCAAGATTTTCTTGCAGCTAAAAAACTTACTGTAAAGTGAATGAAATGGACTTCATATCCTTCAAGCAGCACACACTTATTTATCAGTGTACCCGCATGCTACTACGGCATTACAGTGGGGGGCACAAATAACTGCAATAAAAGATTTATCACAGAAATCTATTGAGGATATTCTAAGGTACTCCTACCTATTTCACAATTATTTCAGCCTGCAAGCACAGCCATTCTTGCTCTGCATTCTAACTTGCACGACAGAACCATGCGTTGTATTCCCAAAGCAAGCAGGGCTTGAAACAGGAGCCTGGCTTGGAGAGTGCATGCATGTAAACTCATTGGTTGCAATGATGCATATCTTTAGCAGTGCAGATGGTATCGCAGGCAATACACTGCAGTGTTCCTTTTATCTAATATGAGCTCTGTGCACATTTTAGACAGGCGCCGATGATTTCAGGTGGCCACCATGCCCTCAAAGTCCAACCCTTTTTGCCTGCCATTCACTTCCTCACAATACTTGCCAACTATCTCGTGAAAAATGGTGAACAAGCTAAAAAACTTTCCAGAAAAGCTCAATAGAAATGCGCTTAACCAACGAAAAATTTGACGAAGCAGCTTCCGCACTATACTCAACTTTTAGACTTCGCTCCTTTACAAAAATCGGTTGAAAACATGAAATAGCCCCATAGTGAAGCTGGCAGAGCATTGTAATAGTACAATGAATAAGTATGGTTTGCATATACATTCCCGTATTTTTGAAGAAAATATATCCGAAAAAATCAGGGGGTAAATTTTGGGGAAAATAAGGTCATTTCAGTACAATCATGACGTTTGGTCGAAATTCAGGCGCCTCTCAGAAAATTTTGGAGTGTTGACAGGTATGTGAAAGCCTGAGCAGCAACAGCTCTCAAGCCAAAGAATTCATTCTTTGGCTGCTTTACTAAAGCCAAATTTAATGTTACATCCGGGATTTACCAGGCCCTAAGTAATTCTGAACTCCACTAAAGCAGTCTGTCTAAAACAGACTTATACAACGCCAATGTTTGCCCACACCTGATAACTGACAGCAGGGGGAAAAACTGTTCCGTGTAATGCCTTTTGGGTTCCTCAAGCAACAAAATCCATGCATGCTTCAACTGTCACCTTTCCATCGTCCAATTTATTCTGGGACTAATCATATTGTAATTGGTTGTAGCAGACTGTTGGATTTTTGAGGCAGTCATTATTCGTCATGTTTTCTGTTGTTTAGGTGCAGACTTGTTTATTTCCGCAGTGCAAGCAATAAGATTTTAGTTTCAAGTCGGCGCTCATAAGTGTGTGTGTTCCTTTCGACCTGTCGCAGTTCACGCTGTTTGTATCAACGCTGTTTGTATCATACCAGCTCACCCAAGCTTCTCTTCTAGCACTCACTAATGTGGGCAGAAACTTCGCCACTTTTGCAGCACACATACTACAGTAACACCTACAATAGATGAGCTATGCCGCTAGCCTTTAATATCCGACTCTGGCTGCCACCCACGCTTGCGTACTGAGAACATCATATGAGTATGAACGCAACAGCAAACAGCAAAGCTTTGACAATGACAGAGCTGCATCAAGCGAGATGCGCGATGATATTTTGTGGACGTTGAGACCGGAGTGACAGAATTTCAGCCAACCGGAAGTGGCGCGCCGACTATGACGAGTCAAAACTAGCTACCGCCACGAGAGGAAATTTAAGGGCACAGGGTAAGCCCTATACTTCCCATGCATTTTAGGCCATGTTGAGGTACATGTTTCTCACTAACTAATAACAGTAGCCTAATAATACATATATCATTGTTTGCCAAATTTTGTGCTCTTTTTACTGAACTAGAATATTTGAAATGTGTTGAAAATTCGATTTTTAATAAAATTTTTTCCGGTAGTACACAAATCTGGCCTTTCTTTGCGCATTTCAAAATTCATAACAGAATAACTGCTCAGTGAAATTGCTTAATTCTAGTTCAGTAGTTGGCAACACTTATGTAGATGATTGCAAAAAAAAATCAGCCGTCTGTCTTGAAAGGCATTGGAAATAATGGTACCTTTGTAAGAAAAAACACTGTTTTGAGATAATAGAGCGTAAAGAGAAAAAAGATGTGAAAAACCATTTTTTATTCACAGAAACGCCTCCATAGTAATTGGTTTAATAGCCCCCTGCTTCGTAGTCACTGTCGCCGTCATTTTTTCGCTTTTCGGCTTGTCGTTTTGACTGTCGGGCCTCTTTTGTAAGCTGTCGTGTTGCTCGGTCCGCAAAGTACATGCGCTTATGGTCAGCTTCCCTCAGCCACTTGATGGTGTTGCTCCCTGGGTTCAATCCACACGCCTTCAAAACGTTGGCCCGTGCGATGCTACCATCATTAAATGAAAGAACAGCATCCAGTGTTGCCATCCGTAGGGTCCGAAGCCTAACAAACACATTCTTTGGCGCGCGTTCCCAAACAACATGGTTGAACGACTCATTTGCATTTTGAGTTCGCCCATGCAGGCTTTTCTCTAGGAGCTCAGCCTTCGATAGCTCCCTATAAATGGGTTTGATAGCCTCCAAGACAGATGCAGGCAAACTCTCCTTGTGGAAAAATGGCTTGCCCTCTGACTGACTTCTGTTGAAGGCACACCACGTATCAGGTCCCTTTGGGCAAAGTCCACGGCATGGGTCATCGTCTGTGGCCGATAAGTGGAAGAAGGTTGCCCAAACGGCCTTTCGCATTTCATCCAGGGTTTCCTACATTTCTTCTGATGGCCAAACCATAGTACGTCTGGAGCTTGTCTATTACTGCATCAGTCAGTCGGCCTCGGCCCGAGAGGCTCTTTCCATCAGAGAGTTTTCCTGCTTTGTTTCCTTTTTTTAGCCTTCGTAACCTTGTGCCCATCCTTTTTTGCACGTGCCCTATGCACTCAACCTTGGATATTTCAACGGAATCACCATATGGCATTTGTGCCTTCACAGCCATAAAAGCCTTGCTATCACCATCCCCAAGGTATTTGACGTATCGAACGCCGTGAAGCTCCTCACTCCTGCCGAAAATTTTCAGTGCTCCTGCGACTTCCATTCCACCGCTGGTGCCTTGGTAGTTGCTTTGGCACACCTCTCTATGAAGGGGGTCACTGTTTGTACCCTTGATGCTGCACTTTGGACAACGTTTAGACAAAACCTCCACATCCAGCACTTTCCCAGAGTCTACACCGGTCGCAGAGACTATGCCGTTATTGGAAGTATGGCTTCGCTTCTGCCAGCTTCCATCAAGAGCAACTGCGATGTCTTTATCCCCCTCATTCAGCTGCACAGCTTCATCAGCTGCCCTTTTCATCGACTCCTGAGCAGCAGCTTCGATGTGACCTAGAAGCTCTTGATTGTATTTCGCAAACTTTGTCGGCGGCTTAGGAAGGTTTACCATAGCACAGAGTATATTTCCTGCAGCCATTCCCTTACCAATGGACCTCAAGGCATACACTAACCTGAGGTTGGCTTCATAGAGGCCAGATGTATTCTTCGACGTCTCAAATCGTTGTGCGGCACTACACACTTCACAGTTCAAACTGTAAACGCTTGCAACACCTACCCGTTTTGTCACAATTTCGATGAGCTCAACACTTCCACCGCACTCTCTGCACACACAAATCTGTGTAATTGCGGCACAAATGCCGTGCATGTCCATTAAGGCATATTGGCTGCTGCTCTGTAGCACATCCTCTTCCTGGAAGCACAGAGAAAATCTTGAAAGCTTCGATGTCGAGGAGCTGGCGCGTTCGGCGTTCGGGATCTCATTCGGTCGTGGACATCCTTTTGCTTTTTCACGATGAGCGTAGCGGTTGCCGTGAAATTCACGCCTGACGAAGGCCTTCTTTGCCCTGGGCATCTCAACTTATCAGCAGCAACCAACACCGGCACAATTTACAATACTGATCGAAAGGGATAGCACTCGGACGCAGCTGCATGAAGGTTGCAGAAACGTGGAAAAAACGTGCAAAGCGTCTTAGGATTGTCTTGGCTAAAAAAGAGGAGCTGTACAATAGTTGCCAGACAATTTTTTATATGTAGCTGATTTTAGACAAGTTTTGAAATCAGGTGGTGGACTTTTTGGTTGAAAAAATTGACGTTAATCCTGAAAGGGGGCGTGGCCGCTCACTACTTGGTTTCGGTAAAAGCGTTTTTCAGCCGTAAATATGGCTTTCTGAGGAAAGTGCGATCATGGAACATGTGTAGAAAGAATTGAACTTCTAAAATTCCAAAAGAAAAAAAAAACGATTTTTTTCTAATTTTACCTTACCCTGTGCTCTTAAACATCTACGCAACTTTGTCGAGTACAATGGTGATGACTGTAATGTGCTGATTGGTTGAAAAACATTTTGCACTTGCCTTTTCCGTTTTGCTTTGATTTCGGATAATTCAAAGCCCCCGCTAAATTCTAATATTTTAGGCTGTACAATGGGCTTTGAATTGACAAAGCGCTACTGCATGTGTGCTTTTTAGTGCCTCGAATGGCAGTTGCCCTCAAAATGTCCAGCAACATATCAGCCATGACTGCACTGCTGTTTGTGATTTATAGCAAATAATGGCACTGATGCACAGTACCAAGCATGAGTGTGTCAACTCGTGTGATTGGCAGATAAACGCATAACTTGCCAGTATTGCTGGGCTCACACTGCTTCACAATGCGGGTTTTAAGTTTAGTTTTCAGGTTTTAGCTTCCCATATGACACAAGTTATGAGGGACGCTGCAGTGAAGCGCTTCGTAAAATTACGGCCGCCTCGGGTTCTTTACTGTGCGCTGACATCACACAGTACACCGGCCTCTAGCATTTCAATTTCACCAAATGCAATGACCGTGGCAGCTCACTAGGCGGGCACACAGCAGCACGTTATATAAGGGTACAAGCTGTGACACCACCGATGAAAAGATCAAATGGCAATGGACAGAAATATAAATGACAAAATATGAATCACAATCTGTGTTTTGCCATTTAAATGGCCATCTGCTTCATCTATGCACTTCGAACACTTAAATCGATAAATTTCAGTAAAATCATGCTGCAAAATTTGATGTTCCTTCTAGCCCTTTCTGATGCTCAAGAAAATGACTACTATTCATATCAGAGCAGCTTTTTCACTCACGTTCTAGAACAGTACCCTTAAACCCCAGCGCTTGGGTGTCCTCCTGCTTAAATGAAGCATTACTTCTGAGCTGTTACATGCAATGCACTTTTCCAGTCAGGCTCAAGCAAAGCAAAGGCGGCACATAAAGCAAACAATAAAAAAGCAGACTGCTTACCTGAAGATCAGAAAGTGCTTGCAAGCCACATCCAAGAAAAACCCGCTAACCATCATGAGCTTCATGCTTCCAAGTCAGCCTCTGACACACCATTGTGCAAACGAAAATAAAGCCACCATTGTGCAAATGAAAATAAAGCAAACGGAAGCGGCCAGAGACCATGGCAGGACACATGCATAGCTGCAGCATAACTGGCATAAGTGCTAAAAAAAAGCACCCTATGTAACTACGAATGTGCAAATTGCCCACGACACCCAAGAAAGCAGCCATGCACACAAACTTCCACCGGCAAAGCAGAGTGCTAGAATAAAGCGTGCAATGTGCAAGTATGGTTACAGCTACAAGTATGGTTACAGCTGGGTGCTGCACCAACCTGCACTGTGCCATGGCACTCTGGAGGAGGCACAATGGGAATGGCTGCTTTAGGCCTCCGAGGAGGTGTGGGCCGCTGCTTGTGCTGTTGGCTTTGTGTGTTATAGTAGATTATGTCTCCATGGTAGTATGGGGGCTTTTGAGCTTGCGTCTGCTGCATAACCACAAAGAAACCAGACCAGAAATGAACAGCATCCTTGAAATCCACTTCCATCTTGAGCTCTGTCTCCCAGAAAAATGCACATCCCAGCAGGACAAAATGAAGCGCAAATCTCCCCGCGCAAGACCCAGCAAAAGAGTGCAACCCTGCCTGTCTGCTGTAGCTTTCCTTTCAATAACTTCTCCGACTTTCATTTCACAATCTAACATATACAAAGCAACTCGTACACGTAAGACTGGTAAGCTTCCCAGTAATTTCCTTGACTGGGGATGTGGGATCTTTTCTGGGGACAGAAAAGAGGGCACATCCTTTGCTTAAAATGCACCTTAAAAAGTGCAGCCTTCTTGAACCACATGTGAAGCAAATGGTATCTCGTGCAAAAACCTTACAATGCCTCCACTTCTGCAAATAAAGGTGCCGCAGTGAAGAGTAGAATGCAGGCTTTTGCTTTGGTCCAGAAAGAATTGTGACGACCATGAATATTCTATGACAGTGTGTAAAAATCGTTGAATTTCTGCCACAGAAACACTTAGACCCAGTTATAGAAATACTGTATTCAGGTTAACACACACACATGCACACGCACACTACGATTTCAATGCGATCTCGGCCTGTTAAAGGCAACCACAGCCAAGTGGACAGCACGCAAATGTGCAGAAGCAACCGAAGATACATCAATGTTATCCAAGGCAACATTTCAGAAACCACTGAGTGCACCAAAGCCTCCAACGCATAACACACACACGGCCTCCCATGCATCAGCGACTACAGTCACCGTTGTGCCACCACTGCTTCGTGTTTCATAATGTGCAGTTCTATGGCCAGTAGCTCTCCTTTCCTTTCTCCACTCAATTTTTTTCAGCGCCCCCTCTTTTAACAGACCGCACCAGCTTCTTTCTACATTCATAGCCACTCTACTCTTTGCCCGTGCATGCTGCACGGCCACAATATTATCAAAGTTGGTTTCTCCTAGTGGTGGAAAAAAAAAAATGCAACATCCGTACCTTGCGTACAAATATAATGCGAGTTGTGTTCTGAAACCAATTAAATGAAAAGAAAAAAAAAACACTATGTATTCGTGCAACTATGGCATGAAGGCCTCCCATTCACCAGAAATTTGGAACTTCAACTGTTGCATCCCCATATACTGTCGATCCGAGATATATCTGACCCGGATATATCAAATTACAACCTATAACGAACAGTTGTAATATCTCATTGGGAATCCCATGCAAAAGTATTGCAAATTTGTTTGCGTTTATCGAACTTCCGTGCACCCCAAATTTGACATACCGAACTCAGTGCCATGCCACGCCATCGCAAGTGCGCTTCTCCCAACAGACACCACCCTGGAAGTGGGCTTCTATCACTGCACACCGCTGCAAATTAGCTTTTTCTAATAGAGTTCACGACCTTCCTGAAATGTCATCTTGTGCGCGGCGTTGGCCTTGGACACCTTCGTGCGGAGCTGCCCTAGTCATGTGATGAGAACTTTCTGGGGTGTGAATGGAAACTGGAATGGCCATAGGGGCATGCAAGGGGCTGTGAAGAGAGGAACCGTGCTGGCCGCAGGCGCCAGGTTTCTGGTTTCTGCATGCTGGTTGGCTGACTCCGCTGGAGTAGCCAAAACAAGCGATGTCAGCTAGCTGTCACCAATGTTTCAGCCATATTGGCTGCCACTGCTGTTTGGGCTTATGACTGCTCTGGTACGGTACAGTGGTCGTTCTTTTCGTTTCGTTTGCGAGGCCAATGTGAGTTTAAGACTTGTGCAGTGCGATGAGTTTTCTTTTCACTTTGTTCGCGCGTTCGGGAGCCATGAACGCTAAAAAAACGCAACAATTTCGACTTGGCGACAAAGGCGGACATAATTCGATGGGTGGAGGTCAGTGAGAAAAAGTCTGTCGCCGATGCGTTCGGAGTTCTCGCAACACGCAGAGTACAATCTTGAAGAACAAAACAGACGTGAAGCTGAAGGCAGAGCAATCCAGTCGCCCTGGAGCATGTCGTATGCGTGCTCAGACCTACGACAAGGTCGAAAGAGATTTGTACGCCTGGTTTTTAAAGACACTTGCCAGAAACATCCCTGTTGACGGCCCGATGCTCATGGAGAAAGCGAGATGGTTTACTGTAGCCTTCAGAGAAGACAGCTTCACTGGTGGCAGTGGTTGGCAGCATCGTCGGAAAGACCCTCACATGTGAAAGCGAGGCGACCAGCAGCATTGACACGAAGAAGCGGCTCTCGGAAGAGTGGCTAGAGATTTGCGATAGCTTTTCGCAGCTTCAAATATTCACCGCAGATGAGACAGCATTTTTTTTGGTAAATGGTGCCAACTAAGACTCTGCGCCTGAAAGGCAGTGCATGCCATGGTGGAAAGAACAGCAAAGTGTGCATCTAGATTTTTCTCGCTGCAAATATGGATGGGTCATGCAAATTGCGGCCACTGGTTATCAGCAAAAGCAGGTCACCAAGCTGCTTCAAAAACATGAAAGGCCGCCCGGATCAATACGCATTTAATAATAGGGCTTGGATGACACGCTATCTTTTCACCGAGCGACTCCGAACGTGGGATGCTGAACTGGAGATATCAGGCCGCAAGCCTTCTCTTTTCCTTGACAATTGTTTGTTCTGCCCATCATGTTCTCTGCCAGTTGAAGCAGATCATCAAATTTCTGCCGCCAAATACAACGGCGGAGCTTCAACCTCTCGATCAGGGCATAGTGAAAGCGTTTAAGGTTGGTTATAGACAACGACTGGTGCAAAGGCGCCTAATCAACCTTCGGTTGAGAATCAAATTTAAGGCGGACTTCCTCGGAGCCATAAATATGCTGGCTGGTGCCTGGAATGACGAAGCTAAGCACAATCGTGAACTGCTTCCGCAAAGAACGGTTTGTGGTGGCTTCAGACGACGGGTGCCCAGACACGAAATACAACGGCGCTGGATGCCTGATCAGCGAGTTTCGCGAGTTCTCAGTGTTTGCAGGCTCCGTCCAAGACGGCGAAACAGCACAAGATTTTGTCAATGCTGACCACGACGTGCAACCCGTTGCGGATCGTGCTGATGCTGAGATTGTGGCTGACATCATAGACATCCAGGAAGCGGACCCGAGCATGCCGAAGATTCAGGCAAATAGACCCAGCCGCCATGAACTGCGGCTGAACTTGCATCCACAATCAGCGTCATTCCTCGCTGCTGTGGCGCAATGGAAGGCACTGGACTTACTCATTTGGATGCCATCAACAAGCAGAAGAAGAGGCAAGCTAAGCTCACGGACTTTTTTCTTGCGAAATAAAGTATGGTGGTCGTAGAGCTGCGCTTTCGTTTTTTGTGGAATTTGGAGAAGTCAGTAAGCTCTCACTTGTCACGATCCTGGAGAAACTGTCCGAGATGTGCGCAATTTTGAAATAAGCATCTCATGGTTAATGCGGCGAGCTAGGCGTGCTGGTACATATTTTTCAGAAAAAGCATCTCATGGGCGTATTTTATATTTAGAATTATCGATATGCCCAACCTTTTCGCGATCCCCTTCGAGTTCGATACATCCGGGATCGACTGTACATGCACACAAGTATGTGCTTGTTTGTCATGCACATTCAACCTAGCCTATAGCTGGTACAAACTTTCAATGTCATGCCACACATTTGCTTTGGTAACATGGCTGCAGATTCAACCAATGACTATTATTCCTTAAAGTAGGGAAGCAGATGGCCAGTACCATAGCTTAAATGGCATAGTGCCAAAGTGATATTCAGAGGTCATGGATTTGGATAGACCCCGATGTATACCTTCAAAGCCAATAACACTATTATTCACATATACTTTCCACAGCGTTAGTGACTGCTGGCTTCCTTCGGTCACTTTTCAAGGCCATCATGATGCATCCTAAACTCTTTGGCTGGATGACAAGACCCAATTCAGTAACTGTGTTTATTACGACTTCACTGAGAATATAACTGCGCATCTCTCAGGATACTGCAATCTTGAAGGCCATGTTTAAAAACGCCCAGTGTGACAATGCAGTAGCCAAGAGCACGAATGAACTAGCAAGCCAAACTGGTGTACGATTTCTTGAGACTCTTGCTCCGTCCACGCCCAAGTAATAAGCTCAAATCACGGTCATTAGTTGTACTATAACCTAAGTTTTGCTAGTAATAGTGAAACTTAGAAACCCGGGTAGAGCAAATCACGCCTCATAGCAAATACCTGAAGCTGTCTTATCGTTATTTATGCAAAGTACACTTTCTGCAACAAAACGCAGATAGCAGGGGTGGCCACACAGGCATACGCAAAGAACATAATCTTTTCAAGAGGCGCAATTTTAAGGGGCGGGGGCATGGCAATTTTAAAAAATTTCTTGCAACAAGGCTGACAGCAACAATGAATCCCACTCACTCAGGCAGCGATCGTAAAGCAAGCATCTTGAAGTTTGGCTGTCCTTAGAGCCAGAAATGGGAGGGTGGGGGTACAGATGCCAGAGAGTCAAAAGATGCACTTGGACCCATGAGGAGCCACAGTTTGGCCACCCCAGGGATACAGTCTCAAACTCTGAGTGCACGCAATCAGCACTAAAACCAGCCCGCATGCTCGCTGCGCCGGCTTCTGGCAGCGATGCGTGCTCGCACCGCTCCACAGGACCATTTGAGGGAGAGAGAGCAAAAGCAGCCCTTTTTGAACTCCATAATTTTGCCCAAACTTGCACTGCTGTGCAGGTGCTCCCCACGTGATGAACGATGTGGGAGAAGCTACGAGCCTGCCATGCTTTAGGAAAGACAAGGAACAAGCAGATCATGCTTAAGAAAAGATAGGAAACCAGCAGAACTGCCATTGGACAACATGGGGTAAGAAAAAGCACGCTTGCAAGGCTATGGCTATGTGATATCAGCAGCATAACGCCAGACAGACTCCTTTTTAACGCGACAGCATTTAGGCAGTCGCCTCACAAAAAAATTTCCAGCTTCTCCATAATGAAATCCCCTGATGACAACAGGGTCATGACCCCACTGAACAATCAAGGGGCATGACCAAATTTGAAATTCCTCACGAAATTCACCGATTAGTCAAGATAAGTGATGTGACCTTGTGACGTCATCACAACTTGTCCACCATGACAGGTGGCAACCTGCCCACCAGACTGCCTCTTGCACATGAGTCGTAAAAATCTGGCAACTGAAAAAAATACCAAGTTAAACCTCGATGTACCGCATTTACTCGAATGTAACGCGAGTTTTTCCCAGATTTTTTCCCCTTAAAGTCTGCCCTCGTGTTATAATCGAATACCGCACTTCGATTGCCCTAAAGCAGTGCCACGGTGCAGCCATTTCAAAACAGTCAGCTTGGTTTCGGTTTCAGCAGATTTGCGATCTTATGCTGTCAACATGCATACCACGGAAGCCAAATCCTCAGCCATCCAAAGTCAAAGCGTTATCTTTTATTTTTTTGTGTTCGTTGCGACCGTGTGCTCAACGATTCGTCGCGTCGTGTTCTTGTGCCGTTGCTCGCGGTGTATTGATTCAATGCACACGATGACAACGCATCTTGCTCAGTATGATGCACGTTTTAAGAGAAAAGCGATCTCGTTAGCTGAAGAGGTCTGGGATTTTACGGTAGCTCGAAGACGACCTCAATGAGTCAACCATCCGCAGATGGCGGTTGCAGCAGGAGGGGCTTTTTAAATGTGAGCCCGACCACAAAGGATTTCGTGGGCCTCGCCACAGCCATCACGTCGAGCTGGAGAATAAAATGGTGTACTTTACTATCGGACAGTGCAACCCTCTCATGGGGGTCAGTGTCGAGCTGATCCGTTGGAAAGTTAGAGATGTTGCTCGGGGGATGGGAAGTTCAGAGCATCTCGTGGGTGGGTCCAAAGGTTCATGAAAAGCAATGGATTTTCTCTGCGGCGAACAACAGCGATACGGCAGAAGTTACTGTCAGACTTCGATAGTGAAAAGGAGGACACTGTTTCCGAGAACGAGGAAGATGAATGAACATGTTGGCCACGATTTCTATTAAAGGTACTTTGTTTTGCATCTTTAAGATTCGTGGTTTTATTTTTCCTGCTGGCAGCATGTAAAGTCACCCCTCGTGTTACATTCGCGTTACATTCGAGTAAATACAGTAACAAACCCCCATGTAGTGCCTTCTTTGATATTACCAGGCTCCTCAATTCCCCAACACCTTGATTACTCCATGTAAAGAAGGTGTTGGAGAGGTCGAGTTTGAAATAACAAACTCGCCATGACAACTGTCCATTAGCTACTCCTGTGTTACTAGAAATTTGGCCAAATTACGCAAAAGTTTCACGAGATAAAATATGAACTGTCTACAATTGCAACGAGCGAAGCAGTTGACACAAGATGCCTCGCTCCAGTGTGATCCGCGCCTCTCTACAGCAATTACAGCAGTCTCCGCAGCTTTTGCTTTTGTTGCACCACACCAAGTGGCACTACACCATTCCATGTCGAAAAGCAGCACGAAACAACATGATATAGCAAAGAATACACAGGATGAGCAGTGCACGCCCATAGCTGCTGCTCGGTTGTAAGCACAATTCACAGCAGACGTGCAGCAGGAGCAGGGATGGCAGAGGGCACACCAGCAATGCGAGGCGAAGAGTCAGTTTTTAAAGGCAACAGTGGACGAGCAGACCAAGACTTTTTTTTTTATGAGCAACAAGCATGCAGAAAGATGTAGGTGCTTCTGATTACCCCATACTCTCCCTGACCCACATGTAGAGGCATCGTCTTTTTGTCTATCTGCGGCTTTAGACGGTGGCGGGTGCTGCCACATTCACGTCGTCAACGCGATCAGGAAATTACTGTCTACAACTTCAAGTAACCAGATTTACTGTGAACAATTGCCAGACCTTTCAACTGCATTTATTTTTCATTCTGGCTTCCTTTGAGCACAGTCCTTTCGAGCTTTCCCGTGAAAACTGGCTGTAACGAAAATGTGCACATAAAAAAAAAAAGCGGAATTTTCTCAATTTTGTCGAAACCAGCCTAACTCTACTCAATGCACCTTTACTGGCTTCCCTTTCTCAGAGACCAGTGCCACCTTCTTTCTGTGCTCACTTTTTTTTTCATGCACCCACCCACCACACATTTTGCCTCATGACTCCAAGGCCTTTGAAAAGTTGGCTTCTCCTTGCAGCTCTAGGTTCGATGGTGAAGCCACCTAAAGAAGTGCCGTTTAATTGTCTTTGGTGTCCATTTGTCTTCAAATGTTGGCCTCGCGATACTACACTTCGCGAATGCCACGATGTCAACAATTGGCGGTAAGCACATTGCCACGACCAGGTGGACTACAGTAGCTTCTTTTAAAACATTTTACTATATAAAAATGTCAGCTATGGATAGTGAAAGGGGACTGCAGTTTCACTTTACTACATCAGGGGGTAACGGGGTTCTACTGTATCAACACAATGATTTCTACTATGTTATAAAGAGAATAGCCACTCTCCAGAAACACAGCCACAATATATGCAGAGTGTCATGTGCCAAGATGCTTGCTGAAATCTTTTATCAATGGTTCCTTTCAGAACATAATCTCAAATATTTGTAAACCACCTGGTAAGCATGCCTTCAGGAAATACAGAGGGTGAAAACTTCTAAAATGGGTCAACAGTAACCTGCCATTCCAAGAGCAATCACTACCATGCACTTTCAGCTAGCATTACGCAGCAAAATGAGCAAGTTAATGGCAAAAGGCATCTCCAGGAAAAAAAACTACTGCTGACTTACCGTTGGAGGTGGAGCAGCCGGGGCTGGTGCAGCATACTGGGCAGGAAATGTGTACGGCGGCGGGTACTGTGGTGGAAAGCTAAGGATGCCACCCGGTGGGGGCAAGAATGGGCTTGACATCTGTGTAGGAGGCGCCATAACTGGGGGTGGCTGGCTTGGTGGTGGCATCACAGCTGGTGCCTGGGCTGGTGGAAGCACTGCAGAAATCAAGAGCCATCTCAGTAAATCTCAGTAGGTAAATGTAGATGTGGAAGGCTGTTTTTCCGCTAGACAATCGAAACCTATTCAAATGTCAGTTATATGTGTTCCACTTGTTATGAGTAACATCGTGGAAGCAAGCATGCTACATACAGTCCTGGACACAGTAACAGAGGATGCTTTGGTGATCAAATTCCTCTCAAATCTAACATCTAGTTATTGCTGCACTAGCATATAAATGGGAGAAACCTTACTGCTTCCACATATCGTGTAAGACGACTTAGAATATCAAAGCATGCTCCATATCATTCTGGGATTGGCGTTTGATGCTTGAAGTGTTTACTTTTGTTTTCTGCATGCTACCTAGTTCACCACGGCAGTACTTTTCTGACTGGTTGACATGGATTTTTTTAATGCTCTTTCTGGGGGTCTGAGTAGACACTATAATAGCACCTTGCGAATGAATCAGCGCACGTGGAAGCATGTCGGACTACAGGAAAAGGTTGCACGATTCAGGGAAATGCACAGTGGACAGAGTGCCTTTTGGAGGTATGTCCGGCATAAGAAGACATTTATCTCAGCGTTTTCGATGGCTTAGAAATGACATTGCGTACTTCGCCACATTCTTCTTCAAAAGCCTCGCCAACTGTTAGCAAACAGCCGTCTGCAACGGTACTCTGTGAAAAGAGAAAACTATTTCTGAAAAGTTTTGCTTACACGTGTTTCAATGGGCCGCGTTCAGGTCCGTACTCCCAGGCGGGAATCACTCTCACGTAGTACACTTAACCCAGTGTTTTAAAAAATACATCACCTTCGAAATGACGCTTCATACTTTTCAGAGTATTTTCTAGGATGAATTTTTTTGTTCTTCATGAAGAGACGACATCATAGGTGCACTCTGAAATCAGAAAACTGCTTTTAAATAGGGGTGTGCGAATATTCGAATACGAATCGAATATGTTTGATACTAAATTCGCATTTGTACTCGAGAACTTCCATATATTCTAAAATTCATAAATACTCGCCACCGCTCGTATATTGCATAAACTTTCATAAATTCGACCATAGCAAAACAACAATATCTGGACAAATTAGCCGATGATAGGGTAAAAAATTCCAGGAAAACAATACAGAGGTCCTATTCCCTTCCTTCTCCTGTGTTTATCACGTGGACTGATCGCATTCCGACGCGGCTAGGCTTGAGCTCGTGCGAAATTCCGCAAGTTGGCTTTCCCACATATCACAGGTACTGCGAACAAGATGGACGACGGCCCACTTAGAACAATCGCACCGCGAAATCGCGCTTTTTTTTAATCCTTCCAAAATACACTACATATTTAATGCCCACATCAGAAGAATGCGCCCTGTCGCCTTAATAACTCTCTAAGCATGACCTCTGCCATCTCGTTTTGTAAACTACGCTATGCGGGAAAGCCTACTTGCGGAATTTTGCGGGAGCCTCCCGAAGGGGCGTGTAGAATTTTCAGAATAGGGCAAGCGATCCTGTAAAAATCCCGCCTATTGTATGGTGCATTGTAACCTACGCACCTCTTTAGTGGGCATAACGGCAGGCATGACAAGGATCGGAAGGCCCCTGTTGCTAGGTCAAAAAATAGCCTGGCCGCGTAGTTTCCGTTTATGAGCTTCGCCGCTGCCAAGGGCAACTGCAACTGTCGGCCCGCGCATTCGCCGGTAGTCCAATCCCAGCTCGGCGCGGCTTTCCGACGGCGACTGGCGTGTCGCAGGTGATTTGTTTTTCCTTTTTAGAAACCGTCTTTTTTTTCGGGGGGGGGGGGGGGGGGGGGATTTTATAAATCAAGGCCTTTGGATGAACCAGGCACTTCTTCCAGTCCCTTGAACTCCGAATGAACGAGGTTTTACTAGTCATCATGTTATTTTTGCTGCCAGTCTTGTCATTTTATGGATCTTGTTTTGCATGACGTCATTATAGTGTGGATACTGTTATGCTGTCTAATCGAGTAGTATACATTTCTGTTGACATCATGTTTTTTTATATGGTACTGAGACAGTCTAGTTTTGTTTACTTTAGTTGCAAAGACCATACACTATTCTGAAAAAAATAAGGGCAACGAACAGTTGCTTGTTTATAATTTTCTGAAATTTTTTTGTACTGAACAGGTATTCGATATTCGATACGATATTCGAAGCCACTACTTTTAAAACTTTTGCTTACACATATTCCTATGGGCACCAAGGCTACTTTTCGCTCCCAGTTTTACCCCAGTCGTTCCAGCAGCGGCAGCAGCACCACTGCATCTTGCTTACATCACAGATTGGAGTTGGTCTATAGCCAAAATTCTTAATATAAAATGTCAGAAACGCGAGAAAGAGCAGTGTATTTTAGTCAGCGAAGTGATGACAACTAAGGCGATGTTTACTAACAGTGGTGGTCCAGCCATTTCAAGTTCTGGAGCAATTTTTGGAGCAGGAAAGTATTCATATTGGATAACCTTTGTATCAGAGCGATAATTGTGGAGCAACCCGGGAGCACCACGAACGGAATAAAGGAGTCACCCAGAGAGTTTGTTACTAATGAGATCAGGTACAGCCATGTGTAGCTAGCAAGAAAAAAAACAGAAGAAAGGTGTTCACAAAAAAACAGGGACAAAACATTTGATCAATGCTGCACTGTCCTGCACGCAAGTTCAGCCAAGCGTGCTTCACTGAAAGTCTAAAGGACGCGTTCATTAGAACCATTCTTTTTTCTTGTTGGAATTTTCTCAATGCTTCCTGGAAATTAAAAATTCATCAAGCTCGCGAAGTGAATCAGCAATGTTGGAATTCCCTTACTCCAACAAAGCTCAACCTCGTTGAACCTGCTCCAGTAAGATACCGGTTTCGTCCGGAGTGCCTCAAGGAAGCGTACTGGGACCAATTCTTTTCTTAATCTATGTTAATGATATAACTAGTGCAGTTCATCCTCATGTTAGCATCAGGTTGTTCGCGGACGATTGTCTGCTCTTACACAATACACAATACAGTTCCACAATAGTTTCGCCACACTTAATGAATGGTGCACGGCTTGGTCTGTGACCCTAAACAATGAAAAAACGGTCTTGCTTGGCATCACGAACAAAAAACAGGCAATTTCATTTTCATATTGCATCAATAATACTCAAATAAAGGAAGTCACAGAATACAAACACCTAGGAGTAACGTTTAAAAACACTCTTTCGTGGTCCAATCACATTGATAACATTTGCACATCTGCTTCCCGAAAACTCTGCTTTCTGCGTCATAAGCTGAAAACAGCACCTCCCGATTTGAAAAAGCTAGCCTACAGAACATATGTATTGCCGAAATTAGAGTATGCAGCCATAGTATGGGATCCCTTTCATCCAAAACCTAAACACAAACTTGAAATGGTTCAGAGACGAGCAGTAGCCACCCTAATACCAGACGAGCCAAAACCAAGCCAGTCGAACTGCGTCAGAGCGCTTTGTCAGGCTTAACACCTGGGAAACCGCCTTTATAGCTGAAGAAAAAAAAGCTACATGTCTCCTGAAACTTCATGCGAGGGTAAGAATGGGCAAATCGAAGACGAATACAACAGTTTAGAACAAGATATTGCCTTGAGGGAATAACGACAAAGCTGTCATCGCTGTGAAGCGGGCGGGCAAGGTGCCGCCATGTTGTCAACGCAACGTACGCAAGCAACGCAAAGACCTCAACGTAAAAATTAAGGGGGGAAACCCCTCTTAGAACTTTTTTTCCTTATTTATGGGTGGATCTGGTTAAAACTTGCACCATGTGTATATTTTTTCATGCTGATTTCAAATATATGTTTTGTTGTAGATGAAATAGTTTTCAAATTTTCACCTAATTCATGTTGCTCATTTGGAGGTGAGCTAATTACTAAACACTCTATGGCATGATGAGAATAGACCTGCCAGAGTGATCTAGAAGGATCATAGAGTGCAACAAGACAAGAATTAATGTGCTAGAAGAATTTCAACCAGTTACACCTAGTCAAACTTTTGTGGCAAAAAGCCCAAGTTGGCACCCAAGATTGATAATTTTGTAAATGTTGCCGTGTAATAACTGAACATATTTTAGTCTTAATGCACTGTCCAAGCATTTTTCTTTCTAACAGAACAAGAATGAGAGCTATAGCACAAATAGTTTAAGAGATATCGCTCCTCCAAAATTGCAGAACCCTGAAAATTGCAGTTTTGAGAAAACGAGAAAAAACATCTCACAGTATCTACATGTAAATTATGTCAATGATTGATATGTCAACATGATCAGAAACTAGTGGAAAGTGAACTAAAGCAAAAATTAATGGCTTATGCCAATTTCAGCCCAAGTTATGCAAAAGGAAACTTTTGAAAGGAAAGGTCCATTTTGGTACCCAAGACAGATAACCTCAGTAAATTTTTTCTTGTGGTCATTGCATTTACCTTGGTGTCATGTGACTCACAAGGTTCCCTTTCTAGCAAAAAAAATTATAGCAATAGCAAGAACAGGACCGGAGATATTTATCTTTCAAAAATGCAACACCACCAAAATTGGGGGATTGTGAGAAGCACTCAAGCCTCACAGCATATGTAATCAGGAAAGAAAACCCGAAAGACCTTCGCATGCTTTCAAAATGCACCAGGAGCATAGTCAGGGTGCATGCTGTCGCAGTGCTTCTTTTTTTCCGCTTTAGCAAAGCCAAAAGCGAAGCCGCCCGCTTCTTCGCAGAACGCGTGTTACGGCGCAAGTCCTTTTCTTCAGCTCTCCTGGAGACAGTTGCTGGCACATTCGCGTTGCATTCTTGCAGAATTGCTGTTGCTGTATGCTTGCAGCTGGCATTGAAGCACAGCACAGCTTCTGCTGTGGCTGCTTCCACAGCAAACAGTGACGAATGCCGCTCTTTGTGGATCAAGGTCCAGATGATCGAGTGGAAGCTCTAGTCTGAATTCTGGGTCTTCCCCCGAATGCACCTCTGCAGCAGGCTCTTCTCTGATAAGCGACTGTACAAGGGCAAAAGAGCTTCAGCCACATCACTTGGCAGACTGTACTTATGCTTCGGTTCGGGCTCCTCTTTTGCTTTTGCAGCATTGTGGCGGCACCAAGACAGCTCACCAGTGGGGCACAAAGTGTGATTGGGGCAGTCATTAGTAGACGTGATGTGGTAATATGTCACCATCACGGCTCGCTGCATGGCATCCACATTACCTACATTTGACCTTAGCGCTCGGCCATAATATATAGCTAGATTGTCAACTAGATCAGCTGTGAGCCTTCCTCTGCCACCAAGACTGTTTTCCTGCACCCTTGTGCCTCTGCAAGAGGTTGCGCAAAGCTGCTCCCATACGCTTGTGCACATGGTTTATGCAATCCTCCTTGACTACTTCAATGTAGCCATAGATTTTAGCATCTTGAAGGGCATTAAACGTGCGACTGTCCCCATCGCATAACATCGTTGTGTAGCGCATGTTGTGGCGCTGTAGAGACCTCTCAAATAGAATTTTGCCTGCCTCTACCTCCATTTGGCCAGCCTTGCAGTTAGTGTTCTTTTGGCACCCGTGGCGCGATTTCCAGAGTTCATAGCCGTCAGTGTTCGGCTTTGGGCCAGTTTCGCAGCCCAGGCAAAAGATTGACAGCACCACATAATCGAGCACATAACCAGTGAAGAGTTCCACTACGGTACCGACGCCTATATGTGCCGAGTGCCCGCGCGTCATCTATGTGCCGTCGTAACACACGGCAATGTTCCCCCTGTGCCCAAAACACAAGTCGTCATATACCTTCGCCACTGCCTGCGCGGCCTGTGCCATAGCTGCCGCGGCTGCTCGAGTAGCAGCAGGTTGCAGTGTGTTTTTCAAGTGCCGTTGAAATGTCTTGTTCTGCATGCCACGCCGCGACAATCCCATCGCCGAAAAGATATCGTTCATTGCTGTCTGGGCGTTACCGGTTGACAACATTCCTCGACTAGCAAGAATATTGAGCTCGAAAGGATTGCACTTTTTCTCAACATCAACCCTCCACGAGTTCCACTCGGCCGCAATCTCACCACAGTTGTCATATAGCACGATCAGTTTCACGGCGAGGCCATAGCTCTGGTCGCTGGTAATCAACCTCACGCATCCGCGACACGTTTTTCACCGCACAGCATCCAAGAGAACGTTCGCAATGCTGAGGTCAATTATTGCATAGGAGGCTGTTCCGTCTGCGTCTGATCCTGCGGATGCACCACTTGCATCGGCGAACAGCGCGGTCTTTCGTGCCGTCGCCGGCGTTGATTCCAGTCGATCAAGTGTAGACTGCTCACGGGCACTCGCTTGAATTATGTCACTGTTAGTGACAGGCGCAGTGTCAATTCGTGCGCGACTACAATCTGCACGAAGAACACCGCCGTTATCCAGCGGAGACGGAGAAGCGTCACCGCCCGCAACATGACCGTCACGTAATCCCGTACCACTGGCGCTTGCTTGTTGCACAGTATGCAACAATGTCGCGTCATTAATACGTTTTTTTCCTTTTGCACGCTTTCGCCCGAACTTGTGCACAGAGCGGTACTTCTTCGCGCCTCCTGGCATGGTTCTCGCGTTGCACTAGCGTGGTCGGCAGAAAGACAAAATGGCGTCCGCTTTCCATGGCTAGCTTGCCGGAACCAACCAGACAACGCCATTTTGATCACATGCCTAAACCGGCCAATAGCAGAGCGCGACGCTATTTATTTTCTTTCTTTTTTTATGACGAAGGCGGCATGTACAGGGCTGCTGCTCAAAAGAAAAAATAAGCCGAAAGCCCGCGCTTTTGAACGAGACCAAAATGGCCGCAGTAGAGCGCGTAGTTTCGATGCGGCGGGCGATCGAAATTGAGTGTCATTTGTCCACAATTTAAAGGGCAGTGGGTGTTGTACTGCATTTTTAAATCGCTATAACTTCTTAATTACGTGGGGTATAATGATGGAAATATGCATACAGATGCGGAATGGTACGAGGAACACGAAAATTAAAAGATTGAAAATCTTATTTTTGGGCCAATTTTCAGTGCCAAAGAGCCGTGTCCCCCCTTAATGCGCTTAAAACTAGACTGATACAATTTTATAATTATTATACAGGCTGCTTGCATTTATTTAGGAGAATAATGTTTCTTCATGCTTTTGTACCGTGTACGAAAGTGCGCTTGGCGCCGCTGGAAGCAACACTAGCAGCCTTGTGCAGTGTTCAAAGGCCCTCGAAATCTCGATGGACCGCAAAGCCTCGTTAATTCGAACTCTGTTTATTTGACATCCCGCTTAATTCGAAGGTTTTTGGCGGTCCAAACAGTTTGCATGCAAATTTTGCCGGATAATTTGAACAGCCAGCGCGACCCTATCCGGATAATAAGTCAGTTTGAACCATGGCCTCCATGATCAGCAAAAAAAGGAGTTGCCAGTCTCTGAGGCCACTATAGTTGTCAGAGTGGCAGCCAGGCGGCACTTTAATTAAACATCCTGTTTCCGGTGCTTTGTTGTGCCTCAGCCATCTGCACAGTGCAACCACCAGTTTTGGAGGCTAGCTTTAGTTGACAAAGCAACAACCAGGTGCCACTAGGTCAAACTTTTTCTGGTTCTGTTTCCGTTGTTTCTTTGTCTAGCTTGTGGCAAGCACTGCTCGTAGCGTTTTGATTGTTCTGTGCCGTGAAGAGACGTGTTCTGTGCTCTGCTAGTTAGTTTTTCTTGACCACGTGCGCGGTGTTGGTGTAAAGAACATGCCGAAGCACAGAACTCCGACTCTCTGCTAGAAAGTATGCCTAATTGAGGAGGCTGAAAAATGGACGAGCTCCAAAACACAGCTGGTGGAAGAGCACAAGGTGCAGTTATCGACCCTTTCGACGATATTGAAGAACAAGACAAAGATCCTCGAGGCCTACGGGAAGACGCATTTGATGAAGCGGACAAGGATTTGTTTTCCTACGTATCCGGACGTTGAAGATGCCTTGATAAAGTGGCTTCAGCATGCAAATGCAGCACACCTGCCTGTGAACGGCATGCTGGTGCGCGAAAAGGCCGATGAGCTTGCACTGCGGCTGGGCCATGAAGCATTTAAGTGTAGCAACGGCTGGTTGTCCAGACTTAAAGACCGCAATAACCTCACGTTTGTGACAGTGTGCGGCGAAAGCGTTCCGTCAACCCAAATGTTGTCGAGAATTCGAAAAAGCATACATTAGCTCCGCTGGTTCAGCAGTACACGGAATCCGATGTTATTCCGATGTTTACAACATGGATGAGGCCGCATTGTTTTATAAAATGCTGCGAACGAAGACATTTGCGCCAAAGAATACGATAGTCACGGGAAAAAAAACAACCCAAGGACAGAATAACCGTTCTGTTTGGTACGAATATGTCCGGCAGTCACAAACTCCCCTGCTGATCATCGGAAAAGTGGAGAAGCCTCGGTGCTTCAAGAACGCACGACTTCCTCCTAAGGATGACGTGCTGTACAGAAGTAACAAAAAGGCTTGGATGACGGCAGCGCTGTTCGAGGAGTACGTGAGGCACCTTGACCGTAAGTTTGCTGCCGCGGGACGAAAAGTGGTTTTTGTTGTTGACAACTGCCCAGCCCACGCCGACATCCAGAACTTGACAGCAGTTAGGCTTGTCTTCCAGCCGCCGAATGTTACGGCTGTATCGCAGCCTATGGACCAAGGCATTATTCTGCAAGCGAGGAAAATTTATCGCTGCCATTTGCTTAAAAGAATCTTATTGTGCTATGACAACGGCAAACAATATTCCTTGGACCTACTGGGTGCCATTTGCCTAATAGTGTACGCCTGGAAGTGGGTGGAGGGAGAAATGATCAGGCGTTGCTTTATGCACGCCGGTTTTTCCAAGCAACAAGATGACAGTTCAAAGGATGCACCTGTTGGCAGCTGCACACTGGATGATGAAGGAGAGTAATTGTGTGCGCGCATGACAGCCTCCGACGAAGAAAATGGCGGCGGGGGCAAGGGATTGACCTTTGCGGACTATTTGAGCGCCAAACTTGATGTCCAAACATCTTATCCCGACTTGGAAGGAGAAATATGTGACAACGGGCCTTCCAACGAAGGTGAAGGCGATGTTGAGCCCGCCCGAGCACCAGCTTTAGCTGCAGCCGTTGAGTCGCTGAACGTTGTGCACAGTTTTGTGGAGTGTAGTGGCAGTAAAAGCGAATTGCTGCGCATTCTAAGCAGACTGGAGGACGCAGCCTGTGGTGCAGCTAACTACTGCGCCAAGCAGTCATGCATCGATGACTACTTTAAGTGACTGCTTTTCAGGCGAAATAAAGGTGCAGTGTTGATACAGCCACGTATCGTGTGTTTGTTTCTCGTTTTTCCTCAGTTTTTGATAATTCGAAAACCCGGTTAATACGATGACTTTTTGCGTTCCGACAGACTACAAATTAACGAGGTTCCACTGGAGTTCTGCGCTGCTCCGTTGACTCAATAGACTATTGACTCGATGGCCCTTGAAACTGGCTGTGTAGCAGTGCTTGATCGCCTTTGAGTTGACAGGCTATCAGTTCGAGGACCTTCGAAATGCCCGTGTGACAAGGTGTATTAAGCTTGCGAAACACAGTATGTGTGGCGGTTGCAACGGCCGCGCAGGTCAAATTCAAAAGGAATAGAGAGAGAGCGATCTTCTGTCCTTTCCGAATCTTCTTGCGGTTAGATCTTGTTCTTTATTACAGACACTAGCGCCAATTCCTCTTTCAGTTACGTGCATAGCAGTAGGTGGACCAGCTACGGCTTCAGCAGAGGTTTCTCCGATTGGCCGGGACGGAAGTTGCTCACGCTTTCCTCCCTCTAGTTCCTTAGCGAGGCCCGAAATATCACAAAAGTCCCAATTATAGGAGTCCAAAAAATCAGTCTCCTACTGCAGCGGACAAGGTATACTACATCTGAAATGAAATACTAAAGAGAAAAAGCACCAAAATATTTGACAAATGAACTCCCTCCAAAATTAAACCTGCCACTCTAACAATGCAATGCCCACTGCTTAGTCAACAAAGTGTACCAGTTTAGGTGCATTGCCAAGTGCCAAAATCGTTCCATTCCTTATATTATCAAAGAGGCGATTTTCATGAGAAAAAAAAACTGGCAGACAATTACGGTAGTCTGTAATGTGGAATTTGAGTGCAGCTCTTCACACACCGCTACGCTGCTAGCCACCTTCCAGGATCTTCCTGTGGCAGCCACCTTTCGGCTGTTCCCTCCACCACGCTCAATGTGGCAAGTGGCTGTTCTCTCTGCTACTACCTTCCAGGGTTGCCGGGTGGCGTGTTGCGCCGCTGCTGACTACAACTACAATGCGAAAGTCACTAACGGGCACCTAAGAGCTGAGCTCTAAAACGAGCTCTAAAAAGAGCTCTAAAAGCACTCACAAGTGCCATCTCTAGCATTTAGGACTCTCTCAACATACCGTATTTACGCGCATAATTTGCATCACCCTTAACTTATCACCCGGGTTTACACAAATTTTTTACTCGCATATTTTACGCACCGCGCTGAGCTAGACCACCATCATGCACGCGGGCTCTACCCTATTGCTCTACCCAGTAGCATTCGGCTATTCCGCGTGTTTGTTCGGAAGGCTTTTTGAATCTTTTGTGCACTGGGCGTTCATGGTGGTGTCAGGGGCCGCTGTTACAATCGTGGCGGCACCAGCGGCATCGCCACTCGGAACAGCCAGCAGCGCTTCCAGGGGATCGGCAGCCGATAGAAGAGCCAACACCGCTGTTTGATTGGCTGATGCATGTGACTCGACTGCCGCCTACGCTTTTCTTGGTGGCTCTGACTGCTTGCTTTCGGTTGTTCGGTCGTGTCTTGCGATGGGATATCACAACTATACGGCAAGTTTAAAACTGCTTGTCAGCGCCTTATCACGGCGCGGAGCGGAGCGGAGAAGCCAGCGAGAATAACCGCGCGTGCACAAGTTTGCCCATAGACGACAATCGTTGTGTCGGAAAACTAGTGCGCGCGTGGCTATTCTCGCTGGATTCTCAGCTCTGCGCCGTGATAAGGCGCCAACAAGCAGTTTGGTCGACGCTCGCGCAGTACTGTTAAAGAATTGTGTGGTGTGATAATTGATTTATTGATTCGCGGTTGCTTTCCCGGTCGAAGCTGCGAAAGCAAACTCACAGAATCTGGAACTACCGAACAATTGGCTGGGCCGCAAGCGATGACGCTGTTTTAGCGTCTTATTCAGCTTCATGCATGCACCTTCATGCCATCCCGCAGGGGGGGGGGGGGGGGGGGGGCTTTTTATTTAGAGAACTTTTTTTCGGGGCCCGGCCAGCGTGGGGTGCGGGTCCGGGTGGTGACGTATACGCAGCAACATACACTATACCTATATTGCGCATTATGACCTTTGTGGAGTTTTTTAAGTCGCGCTCCGAAATCCGAGCGTAATTTGCGAACCCCCTTCTTGGAGCCCTAAATTCTTAATAAAAAGTGCGCAAATTATGCGCGTAAATACGGTACTATACTAGAAAAAACACCTTTTTATGAGACGAAAAAATTGGCAAACAATTATGATGCAGTAAAATCTCCTTACTACGAACATCAGATTAACGAAATTTTCAGATTTACAAATTTTTTTTAAATCCCCGCCAAAATGCCTATAATTTCAATGTAAAAAACTTTCAGTACTACGAATTTCAAATTACCGAATATTTCAGAATAACGTATGTAATTTAATCTCGCATTCGTTGCAAGACGCTTCGTTATTACGAAGTTCCGTACCAAATCGCTGAAGCTGACGCCTGTCATCATCATCCGAAACATCAGTTATGCGCTGGGGAACTCGTTGCAACGGATACAGCCCCAGTGGTATCGCCATCACGCGAGTGTCGTGTTGAATGAATATAGGCTAGGCGGCGCAAGTTGCCGCCCGATACAAAGGGTAAGGCCATTATCATCCATCGAGCGTGTGGTCACATACTGCGCAGTAGTCTTAAGCCTATTCAGCGCAGTGTCAACACGTCGACAGCGAACGTTAGGATCTGCAAAGTTATCGGCGCTGTGATTGTGTTGTGCATTATCTTTGCTGACAATGAGTTCTCCTGGCCCCCGCGTTGAAAAGAAGCGATGCCAGTTTTTGCTTACAGAAAAAGCGGACATTCTGTCACAGCTGCTGGAAAAAAGCAAGCGGACTTGTGCACGGAGCTTGACATTACACCGTCAACAATGGCAACGATGCTCAAAGATCGGGATAAGATCATAAAACTACATCGAGAGTCGCAGCTGGCTCCCTCAAGAAAACGTCTGCAGCTGGGCAGCTACCGTGGACAGCGACTTTCGAATTACCGTAAAAACCGGACTATAGGTCGGACCGGAATATAAGTCGACCCCCTAACTAACCAATTCTAAAAATGAAAAAGATCTTTTTTCAATGGGAAAAGTACCGAAAGACATCCTTACTTTGAAACAAATGCGACTCGAGAGGTTGGACAATGGTGACAGTATTTAATTTCATTTAAATGCTGCTTGTATGTACACCCGGCAAATTTTTTAACAATATCGCGCACCAATCGGCCCGCGTGTTTGTTTCTGGCACAGGCAAGTACGGCGCCATAGAGCAAAGCCCTCCTCTTCATGAATCGCCGCAATTAGTATGGCGAGCCTTTGAATTGCGCCCTCGTGAGTCTAGAGGCACGCGCGATCTCTGCCGCTATCACGTGGATGCATTCGGCAGTCACAGGCAGCGATCTTGCTCGCAGCGCAGCGTTTCCTTCCTATTCTCGATACACTACGGTCTGGCCACGAAATGTTTTCTTCTGGTTGCTGCAAGTTGTAATACGCAGCTTCTGCCTCCGCCAGTACTGAATGCTCTTTTCGGATGCTCCAAATTCGCGCTGTACCGCCAGGTTCCCGTGAGCTTCCTCGTACTCAAACGTGTTTTTCTTGAAGGCGACGGTAAATTGCCGTTAGCTTCCGCTTTGCATCTACTAAAACGCAAAATGGCAGCACTGCTGCTGATGGCGATGGAGGCTGTTGACTTCAGCCACCCATTGTTGCAAGACTTCCGTATTTTTTCCGCCAATGACCGGTATATAAGACGGGGGTCGACTTTTCACCATGGTTTTTTGAAAAAAAGTTCGACCTATATTCCGGTTTTTACGGTATGTGGATAGCGACAGCGTGGCGGCTACATCCACGGAGCTCACCACCGAAGACATCGTGAATCAAGTGCGTGAGCAAGAAGAATGTAGTAGCGACGAAGACGATGCCGACACTGGATCAGCGCACGAAGAGGAAGAGATTGTTTCCGGCTCGGATGCCCTAGTCTTTCTAGAGAAGACCCGATCATTCCTCGGGCGCTGCAAAGATGTCCCCGATGACGTGTACAGGACGGTCGAGGATGTGGAGGCGTTCGTCCTGCAGCGCTTGTCTACTCGCCAGAAGAAGATAACAGACTTCTTCAAGCAATAAATGGTAGTTAAACTGTGCCCAGCGTTATCGTTTATTGTTTACTTACCAACACGTAAATCTGCTGCAAAGGTACGTAATTTTAGTTCTTGTGATGCATTACCGACATGAAAATAATGGTTTTTCAGTACTACGATATTTCAAAATAACGATTTAAATTCGGCGGTCCCGTGAAGTTCGTTGTAACAAGATTCTACTGTAATCGGTAATGCGAAATGCGCAGCTCGTCACATGCCACATGTCACCGCTGGTAGGTGGCGTATTACGCTGCTAGCCACCCTCCGGTATGTTATCATGGCAGCCACGTTCCGGTTGTCCATTCCTCCACTCTCGGCCTGGCGCACGGCGTGCAAGGTCGACAGCGCCGACGGCTACAACATGGCGTCCACAAATAGGCACCTAAGAGCTGTGCTCTAAAATTTCATGCAGCTAGCCATTAATGGTATGTTTGCACTTGGGAACTGGGTGGCAGGCCCTTGTCAGGTATTTACATAGCTTTTGCCTTTTACCCCCCCCCCCCCCCTTTCCCCTATGAATTGTCATGAAAACAAAGATTAAAAAAAAGAGCGAGCAATATCCGTAGCCATGGTGCCTCACATTCTGACAGAAAATCAGGTCTTAAGCATGATAAGTTCAGAACAAGTTTCTGCACTAGTCTCTTGCCAATCGCAAAAATTCCGAATGCACTTAAGTCTGCTTACATGAAGCAATGCGAAAGCATGTGTTTTGAGAAAAGGAAATGTTTCTGACTAAAGGCAAGGGTGCAGTAGCTCTCAGATCTGAAGAAGTTGGTGGACACCTCAACCCCGCTGAAGCATGCGTTTTGAGGAAATGAAATGCTTTTGACGAAAGGAAAGGGTGCAGCAACACTCAGATCTTGACATCTCATGGACACTTCAACTCCACGAAAGCATGTTTTGAGGAAAGGAAACATTTTTGACAAAAGGAAAGGGAGCAGCAGCTCTCAGATGACT
The DNA here is from genome assembly GCF_052857255.1 of Amblyomma americanum. Taxonomy (NCBI): domain Eukaryota; kingdom Metazoa; phylum Arthropoda; class Arachnida; order Ixodida; family Ixodidae; genus Amblyomma; species Amblyomma americanum. The sequence goes on along the minus strand of NC_135497.1, from coordinate 84,922,443 downwards.
CTCTTACATTTTGCAGACAACTTTTCGCTGACATACCCCAGTAATGCTTTCACATTAATAAATAGCTTGCATGGGACGACACCGGCGCTATGATGGCAGGCTAGTGCAAGTGACGACAATCGGGTTACAGACACATGCAGGTTCTCGCGCCTCTAGCCAGTGAGCAACCTGAGGAATGAGCTCGGAAAATTAGGGGGTGCACGTATTCTCATCTCCCTTCTCACCACATCGTCACCCATCACCTCATGGTCCAGCCAGCAAAGACCACGCATCAAGTGCATACCTGCCAATCTGGCGAGATCAAAAATCAAAAGATCTTTTATTTGCGGCAAAAAAAGCGAAAGGGGGAGGGAATGTTCACCTTTTTTTGATCAAATTTAGAAGTATAAGATCGCGATAACTTGTTCAAATACCCCACTCACATAAATTGCGCGCTTATTTTCTTTAAGGCTGCATCTGAACAAGACCTAATGACGCTACAGAGGTCATAATGCACAACATATACTGTATCTGTAGACCTGGCCCCTATCTAGCATCTCTCGCTGGCCAAAAAAAAAAAAAGCTGACTTCAAATATAACACATAGCTCCCCCCTCCACCCCCCCACCCACGTTACGTAGTTACGTTATGTTACGTAGTTCCCCATGGGGTGGGGCATGATGGCATGTGGGCAGCTCAGAGCAATAAGCCAGCAACAATACCATCTCGAAGATAGCAGTGGGAGGCAAAGACGATAAAAGGCGCAATAAAACGGCGCCCACGCGAGCGACCTGGCTCACTAACGGCGAACTGAGCAGAAAACTGCTCTGCAGTATCGAATTCAGGCGTGCGCGCAACTGACCGTCTGGGAAAGCGACCACCAAAGTGAGAGAGCCGGTTAAACAGCAAGTGGCACGAAATTCGTGCCCTCGTCAGTCGCACCTTTCGCAGCCACATTAGGCGACGCGGCCTCGCCAATCTTCCCAAACCTGCCTTGCGCGCAGCCACATGAGTGTTGGTGGTCTGACGCAACAGAGTGTGCAAAATATGCAAGTAAAATTTTTCAAAAAATCCGGGTGAAAAGTTGGGGCTTCGAAAATTATGCAAGTAGATACAGTATCTTTTCTTGAGCTTTGATAGCGCCATGACATCAAGCACACGAGAATTTGCTGCGCACCGCACACTGACGGCCTAGCCAACCCTAAACATACACACAAGCAGTAGCAACAGTACAGCGAGCAACAGCAAGCACGAAATTCAACCAGCTACAGATACTCTGGCTTAGCTTGATTTGGATTTGATCGGCTGCTTAGCCGAAGATGCTAGTGCGACCGTTGATGGTGATGCCGTGGTTGCGGATACTGTGGCGCCCGTTTCCCAAAAACCATTCTTGTGTGGGCAGAGACGCTTTTCGGGAGACATAAGGATGTGTTCATACAATCTGAAAGTTAAGTAAAAAATCCGGAGTCTCCCGGGGGAATCGGGAGGGTTGGCAGGTATGCAAGTGTGAGAGTCAGAGCAGTTCACTTGCTCCTGATGCCGAATAATCGAGTGTGAATGCATCATAAGAGTGAAAGATTACACATAAAAGATTACACAATAGACAATGATGTGTATTGAACTCTGCTCTAGACAGATTAATGAAGAACCTCATAACAGTTACGGCTTCATGCAACGTGGCATACAGCTGGAATCGTCTAAAGAAAAAGATACAAAGCACTCACTGTAATCATCAGGATAGGGTGCATAGGGACCTTGAAAATGTGCCGCAGTCAAAATGGCTTGTTGAGGCTGACTAGGCCCTGGTGGTGGAGCCTGTGCATTCGGCAATTGAGGAGCAGCAACGGTAGCCTCGGTGTAGGGAGGAGTCTGGTGAGAAAAGGCCTCTATAAGTCAACTAAATCAGTTAAAAAACAGGAAAGGCAATAAAAGACACCTAAAGCAGGGGTTCTCAGCAAGAAATGTTTAAAAACCCTGTATTTCTTGGAATTCGTCCCTCAAAAAATGAGTGGCGGCTACATCACGAAACAGTATGCTATGAGCAATTACAGCATGGTTAATCCCACATTAAAGTTGGTAAAAGATAAAAGAAAGTGTGGGGGAGGGGGGTTGAGGCATGCATGCCTTCAGGTGCTTGGGGAACCCACTGTGCACATCAAGAAACTCAAGGGCTCCAGAACCCAATTTTAGAATCCTAAAACTGCGGTAATGCTTCTCATAACATCAGGTATTCCATGCATGTTGGCATTGTGATTAGGTTTGGTTTATGGGGTTTAATGTCACAAAGCGACTGAGGCTACGAGGGATGCCGCAGTGGAGGGCTCCGGATAATTTCGACCACCTGGGGTTCTTTAACGTGCACTGACATCACACAGTACAATGGCCTCTAGAATTTTGCCTCCATCGAAATTCGACCGCCGCAGCTGGCATCGAAGCCGCGTCTTCCAGGTCAGCAGCCGAGCACCATAACCACTAAGCCACTGCGGCGGCTAAGGATTACGATTAGGGGTTGGACTTTTGATGATGGGTTTTAATGGCGCAAGGGCATCTCAGGCCAAAGAGCGCCAAACACAAGTTGAACGGTCAACTCACGTTAAAAAGATGTGATGCATGTGAAGTTTCATGAAGTGATAAAACAGTGGTACAAAAGTACCATGTTCTGGCCTACGCGACTATTAAGCAGCAGTTGCATCGCTGCCTCGCCATGTGAACCATATGGCACGCAGCCATCCTGTTTAACAGAAAGTGCACCCAGCCTATGGCAACCAAATTTTTAGAACTGAACATCCTCCAAAGTTTTGTCTCGCTGCCTGCTGATCATTTAACTTCAGCATTTTTTTTTTATTAAGACTGCGCAACTTCCTTCTGCAAAGATCTCTTTAATATGAATGTTATGTGATAAAAACTGCCATATCAGCTGTTGGTTTTTCAGACAAAATGCAGAGATAAATCCATGTCACTTTTGACCGCACCTGGATATTATTTCATGAAAAAAAACCAAAAATTCGTACACGGAAAGAAATATTCGGCAAAAAAAAAAAAACAAGTGGCCTTTTGAAATAAACAACAAATTTTGAAATAAACAACAAAAAGTTCACTGAAATTCTGAAAAATAAAAACAGAAAAGTACGACCTCCAGTTATGATTTATAAGGTCTTCAGTGTTGTTTGCATGGTTTGCAATATCGTAAGACTGTTACCACCATACGCTCACCAAAACTAAACCCTTCAAGAGACGTATCTGAAATAAAAAGAAAGCTTGGCATCCAAGTACCAGATCTCGCAGCAGTTGAGTTAGAAACCCCACAAAACATTTTCGAAATGAATTTTTACATCAGTGTATGCGCTCATATTTATGTGCAAATGTTGGATACAGTGATTAGTGTGCATGATGGCGGTTGAACAATGGCTCAATTAAGCACATCGGTGCACGAATGCAAGTCTACCTATTTTTTTTATTTGAAAATCCGAAGTGGGAAGGGGGGGGTCAACTTACTAACGAAACCTAAGCACGGCACCATAGGCAAGACCAACTAGATATCAAGGATGCTACAGCGTGGTTGCAATTTTAAGGGGAAAGCCTTTAATGGCTCATCCTCGCGACCCTGTCCGTCCATCCATCCCTTTCGCTCTTCAACTCGATTAGAAAAAACACGTTTGTGCACGACGATTCTGCGCGCTTGCTTAGAAGGATTTTTCTTTTTAGTTTTAACTGTGCACACAGTGCTCATGGGAGTGTCGATAGTAGATGGAATACGCCTGGACATGCCTTCACTTTCGTTTGAATAGAGGCATTGTGCCATATTTTTGTACGTTTTTAAGTTTTTATTATCGTTTCTTATTTTTATATTCCTTGTTTTTCAACTCTGTCTTAATTTTTTGCTCCAAAAGTTCACACTCGAACATCTAAGTGAAATTTTTTTTTTGTATGAAAGAGAATTTATATACCTATATTTTGGTATATGTCATACTAGGGTTTTGAAAACAGTTTTTAATAGTGTTTTTTCAAGGCCCCTCAGAATGACCTGTTTCTTCACGTCCCGAAAGAGTTAAATTGAGCAGTTTGGGACCACAGCTGGATTTCCCAAAGACCCAATGCAAAAAAAAAAAAAGCTTTCCTTGCAACTTGACTTCAGCGCTGTCTAATGCAACCTTGCCTTCCTATGCCAGTGCTCCACAACTCCAAGTGGTTGATTAGGTGGAGTCATTGTGTCGCAGTGTGTAAGGAACGGCAATGCAACAAACAGCCACGACATTAAAAAAAAAAAGACTGACAGCATAATTACGAATGCCCTTCCATCCGATACCACGTGACATGTAATTAGCCAAATTCTTCTCTTGAAATCCTCAACAAAGAATGTACAGTTGTCCACAAAACGTTTTCAGAACACAAAAATGCCAACAAAACTTAATTGCTCGGCATTCTAAACATGTAGCCATGAACTGAACAATGTGCTTTGCTCTCTCCAGCTCAACCTGTACAATGTTTCCCCCATGCATGTCAGCACATATAGGCTGCGAGGAAACTAAGGTTTTTCTTGATTTCAGTATTCTGAAAACTTCGGTGTGCACATGTACAAATGTTCTGAGTGACAAAACAGAAAATGCCGCCAAACAGCTAAAGTTCTGACAACTAAAAGGTTGACTGCAATTGCTATGTCCGGTTTCTGATATTTTTTTTTCAGGCTGTCCAATAAATAGATTGCATGTTAACACCATCTGATCAAAAGTTTTGTCTAATTCCTAGTTTCCAAACAGTGCTTATATACTCTTACATGACCTTACATTTTGGTAATTTATATTAAACAGATTTCATAAGCTCAGCAGATTTTGCATCCGGTTCAGCTTGAAGGGAGTCAACTGAGCTTGACTCAAAGCACATGCTTCTTGGCATCTTGACATTCAGACATGAAAAGTAAAAAAATTTTTGAAAAAGCAAGAGCTCCGAGGACTTGAAAAAGGCACACAAACCTCTACTTCAGGAGCAATGAGCTACACAATGCAATTCCGATTCACAAATCATTGGCATATGCAAACAAGGCAAACGATTCAGTAAAAACCCAAGGGACGCAGAAAGTGAACACAGAAAAGAACAGGTGGCAGCAATAATCATGTGCCCATAATGTTTTGGCTGCCTGTTAAAAAGTGTGCCTTTCTGTGAACTCAGTTGCAGCACAGTAAGAAGCAACAAAAAATTCCTGCCAATTTTCTACCTACTCAGACCATACCTCTGCAAGTGGCCGCTGGCGCAGGGAAGAGTAGCGCCTTGGTTTTCCTGCCACTTCAGTACCTCCAATCGGACCTCCTCTTGGGGCTACTGTAGCTGCAGAGTTCCTGGTCAAGTCTGCTGCACCACCTTAAACATGGCATTAAAACCTGATAAGAACACAACTTTGCAAGTTGTGCAAAGCAGTGCTGAACTGACAAGGTTTATAGGAATGAAGAAAACATGATGTAGGTAATAGACACCATCAGTAGCTCCAGGAGTTTTTAGAGGTTACCATATTCTTATGAAACTTATACTGTAGTTTTCCCCTCTTATTCCTGATTACTGCTACCAGGTTTGGCAACCATGCAACATTTCATGCCAACACAGATAGATTATGATGTATGCCATTTCCATGGCCTCAGTCAAGTGATAATTATGGGCAACACTGCATTTTTGACGTCACGAACATTCCCTGCACGTTGATGCCCGCTCCCTGCTTCACTAACAATATTTTAAGGCATCTGTAAGATCGTCTCAGGCTATTTATGAAGGGAAGCATCATTTTTAGTCTCTACTTCAGCCATTCAATGTGCACACGGGTGTTTTTCTAATCATGCCTGACGTCATCACTGTGCCACGTGGAGCATTGTCCCTGGCCACAGACCATGTTTCGGTTTCCTGTTCTAAAATCGTTCCTCTCTGTATTTTAAAAACCCATTTGTTGTGGCAGAGGGAGGGGAGTATCAACTCAAAATGTTAGAAAAACCTCGGATGTTGCCCTTTAATATCGCTCGAACTACAAATAAAGCTGAGCACAAAGAAAAAAAAAACTGCTATGCTTTCTGTTTTAAAGTTAAAAAATGATCCTAGTTATCAATATTAGCAATTCAATTTCAAATCCTCCAGTTGGACAAAGCCTGCTCAACAGAATAGATGAATATGAATAATACATATACAGTAGAACCTTGCTATATAGTAAACTCTGTTATAGTAAAAACTGTTAGTCAAGTGAAGCTACGGTCCCATTTCGCCTTCCATAAATGACTGTACATTTTTTTCGGTCATGGTAAAGATTTTTTTCGAAGGAACGACTATAGTAAAGAGCTTCTGGCCGTGGCGATGTACTTCACTTGGAATGACGACGTCGCGGCATGCGCGAAGTCTAGGATCAAGAGGCCTATAGACCTCCTGCATGTTTGCCAACAAACGAGGTGGCACTGCAATCGCTAGCAGGCTCGCAGCAGGCAGAAGGCTAGGGAGTGGCGTCGCGGAGAGGTGTTGAGCACGGGTCTTCAAGGCTTGTAGGCGCGTTTTCAGTTTCTGCGAATCACAGCACTGGTTGATGCTTTCAATTTAGTAATTTCTCGAAGTACACGAGCTCGGGTTGGCCACGTGTGGCGTATTCAGAGCAATAGTTCGCCACTTTGTATTGTATATATGGTTAGTAGTAAACATAAGCGTTTCGGCCATTGATTTCTACGCTAGGGATTGATTAAAATAAGTTTTTGACACTCTGCACTTGTTGGAATGATTTTACCCCGGGAAAGTAGTGAGGAGAAGCGCTGGCATTGTTTCGGCGCAGCATCGTGTCCCCGATCTCCTCTGTCTCGCGCAAGCGCCGTTTTCAGCCACAAGATCATGCACCAGCCATGCCGAATTCTCCCCTTGTTAAACTGGTCAATTTGGTGAAAATTTTTTATTTCTGGAATTATTTTCTTTCTTAGCCCTGAAGTTTTCTGTTTCGTGGCAATAAATTACCGTATTTACTCACATAATGCTCGCACTCGCATAATGCTCGCACTCGCATAATGCTCGCACTCGCATAATGCTCGCACTCGCTTAATGCTCGCACCCCCAACATTGGCTATCAAAAATTGGAAAAATTTTTTTTCCCCGCATAATCATTGCACCGCCAAAATTACTGCCGCAAGCCGTCTGCTTGCCGTAGCGATCGCCATCTATTGACTTCGGCCACAACTAACTGCCATGGTTGGGCGCGCGTGCTACTAGGCGGCGGTACTGTGCTATCATCCACTGCCACTGCCGCTACCGCTCATCCACTCACCACCGCTTTGCCATTTTGCGAAGGTGTCACCAGCTCTCCGGTGTCTTGTAGGCCTCGTTTGCCTTGTTTGCGTGTTGCACCGTGCTCTTTGTGCCGCTTCGCCATGGGATGCTACGCAAGCTACACAGCAGCTTTTAAGCTAAAAGCTATTGAGTTTGCGTTGGAACATGGCAACCGCGCAGCCAGCAGACACTTCGGCGTCAACGAGTTTTGCGTCCGGTATTGGAGACGGCAACACAACGAACTCAAAGACGATTGGTAAGACGCGCCGGGCCTTCCGTGGACCGAAGACTGGGAAATTTCCTGCCGTCGAATCCTCTTTGCTGGAATATATCAAGGCTCGACGAGCGGATGGGTGTGCTGTATCGCTTGATTTGATACGGAACCAGGCGCTCGTAATCGCAAGAAAGGAGGGCATCCCAGTGCAAGAATTCCGCGCTAGTAACGGGTGGGCCACACGATTTATGCAACGCAATGGACTCTCGCTCAGGAGACGAACGACGCTTTGCCAGCGCCTGCCCGCAGCCTATGAAGAGAAAATAGTGGACTTCCATCCATTCGTTATCAGGATCCGGCAGGAGAAAAACTTCTTGCTCTCCCAGATAGGGAATGCGGACCAAACTCCGCTGAATTTCGATATGCCCAGCAGCAGGACAGTCGAACAGACAGGCGCTCGGACTGTGCACGTCAGGACTACAGGTGCCGAAAAACAGAGGTGCACGGTCATGCTAGGCGTGACGGCGGACGGGCGGAAGCTCCCACCGTACGTCATTTTCAAGCGGAAGACACTGACGAAAGGAAAGCTCCCCCCCTGGTATACACGTGCGCGTCCAAGAAAAAGGGTGGATGACCGCGGACCTTATGGTGGACTGGGTGAAGACTGTGTGGGGGCGGCGACCGGGAGCGCTTCTTTTTCCGTCGCTCCTCGTGCTTGATAGCTTTCGGGGCCATCTTCAAGAGTCGGTTCGGGCGAAGTTCAAGGAACTGCGCACGGACCTGGCTGTTATACTTGGCGGCCTCACATCAATGCTACAGCCTCTTGACGTATCTTTGAACAAGCCATTTAAAGATAACGTCCGGAGGCTGTACGCAGAATGGATGGCCGAAGGTGAACATGCTCTGACGCCGGGCGGCAAGATCAAGACCGTCCATGGAGCTGCTGCGCAGCTGGGTATCAGAGGCATGGGGGATGATTGATGATTGAAGCTTCAAGAAAACAGGAATTTCGAACGCCCTGGATGCGACCGAGGACCACCTGGTGTGGGACGACGAAGAAGCATCGGAAGATGAAGAAACCATGGATTCCAGAGTCGACACGGACTCTGATGAAGAGTAGAATTGCCTGCAGGACGTACGCAACGCGAGTAGTGACGGGGAGGTTGCACGCGGCAAATAAAGTGCTTTAGCAGCTTGAGCTTACGTTCACCCTGTACTTTATAACGAAGGTAAGTAACGCTTGAAAGTAATGTTAACTGCGGACCTGACAATCCTGATCTTGCACCCATTCATCTTTGCATTAAACACTCCGAAACATTTGCTTGAAAATTTTCCCCGCATAATTATCGCACCCCCAAACTTCGCGTTGATTTTCAGGGAAAAAAAGTGCGCGGATTACGCGAGTAAATACGGTATAGCAAAATATTCAGTAGAAATTTATAAACTACGCTTTCAAGATGTGTGGTCGTCGAAAATTGTCAGGTAATTTCTTTGATTTCTTTGAGGCTTTCTTTGAGTTCAGTCCCACATTTCTTTGACCAAAGTGCAAGTGAAGAGGTCAAAAACGAGGGAATAAACTTTAAGGTTCGTTTTCTGACCTTTCATATTTTCTGCGACTGGCATCACTCACAGCTTCGTAATTTCGTAACACATGAAAATAGAATGACCCTACATGTCGCAAACGATTGCCGAAACATTGAGGAGTGTAATAAATCTCTCGATTTTTTTTTCCCTACACAAGTAGTACTATGTTAGTTATTTTTGTAAGAAACGTTTTCATGTAACTATGGATGCATAAGTACACGATCACCTAAAGAAAGAACTAACAGCGTCATCATACAGAACAGGGCTTTGTGAATATGCTGGCATAAAAAAAAATTTGCGCACTTTCTACTCAATTATTTAAGAATTGATGGGTGACTTGATGAGGGTGTTAATTATAACTACCCAAGAATTACGACAGGAATAGCTAAAAATAAAATGCATTACTGAAACTAGCATATCAATTTCATGTTTGCACCAAATTTAGTTACATATTGCATGCATAAATAACGAAAACACTTTTCATTGCCGCGTACCCTCTCAATCTCGCCATGTGTCTGTTAGCAGCACGCTTGCGGCTGCTTCTTTCCGAGTGAAACATGACACATGCATGATGCAATGAAAAAGCATGTGGCTTTTACCACACTTAAGGTATGCACTATTCTAAGCACGCCAACGTGACCACGCAAGAACTTACACAAGACTTCTTTCTACTCAAATCAAATAACTACGTTGGTCATAAAAACACTTTCAAGGAAATACTAAATGCCATAACACGCGCCATTAAAACATGCTGTGCTATTAACAAAAGGAATGCATTTCTTGGGTGGGAGTGACCGGCGCCCCGTGCACACCGGCTCAGGGCGATAAATATGTGTGCAGCTATATATGAGCTTTTTTTCCTTGTGCACTTAAAAGCGCACTATGCTGGTGTTCACGCAGATGGACGCAGTAACTTGCATGCTATTAAGTACATACATTGAGTGGCAGTGCCGAACGACTCCCAAACTTCGCACTTTACTACCGCAGCCCATTCCCTGTGAGCCGGTTTCCTAATGCGGCATTTATCTGAGAGAAACCTATCAGGGCTAACTTAAATTTCCTTTTATGCTACTACGCGGATCCAACAGTGACAAAGCTGGTCAATACATGCTGTTTCTGCAGTGCGCAGGCATAAACGATGCAGCCGCCGGTAGCTGCGGCAGCTCGGGTAGGCATGGGCAGGCGGAACCTGTTTTGCCTGCCATGCGAAAGTCGCGGCTGACATCAACACCACCTCATCTTCTTGACGTCTCGGGGTGAAGGAGGTCTATAGGTACTCAAAATACAATGCAACTACGCTCTTTGAGGTGGCTTCACCACCAAGCTCAAAAGCGGGGAGGACAAGCCAACTTTTCGAAGACCTTGAGGACGTGAGGCAAAGCGCGCGGCGCACACAGGAAAAGTAAAGCTGGCTGAGAACGTCGAAAGAAGGCAGCGCGAGTCGCTACAAAAGGAAAGCCAGTAAAAGTTCAGTGAAGACTAGAAAATCGAAGAGCAGGGCGTGCATTCGTAGCACGGTAGCGCGAAGCACGGGGAAGCAATGGCCAGGAGCGGAGGCACGGCGGCACTGAGTAGGCGGTTTTGCCACTCTTCAATGTGTCGCGCGGGTTTCTTTACAACCTCTTAAATGACGCTGAGGCCACGGAGGACGATGCCTTGATCATGCAAAGCTTTGGAATCAAACTGGATCATGGAATCAAACTGGCATTATATTTGTAGCCGCCCTGTATTCGTGCAAATGCAGTACTTCCACAACATGTAAACCAAGCAGAAAACGTGATAACATGCGATACCTGAAAATAAACAATTACCACATAAAGGGACAATAAGAGCAAGATGTAAGGTATTCCTAAGTGTTTCTTTTATAAACTTCGTGCTTAGTAAGCAGCCAGAGAGCATAGTCAGAGCCACGCCATGACCAAAACCTGATATAATAAAGACCCTGACATAGTAAAGGTTTTTGCTGACCCGAGCTACTTTACTATAGTGGGGTTCTACTGTACAATGTATGGCTACTAGTACATGCAATTCTAGCTTCCCACAGGGGACGCAGGACAAATCAAAGTTGGCCAGTATTGACAGAGTACCGCCATTCTAATGACAAAGGGGCTACTTCCTCCGAAAATGGAGCTTTTTAAGCTAGAAAATAAAAAAGAGAAATAGAGGCACCACCGCCCCTACCTGTTTTCACAAACGAACAGCAGTGAACAAAAGCCCGATTTCCCTATGGTTATCTCCAAGGCTAGGCAACACCTCCATTCACTTTCAAACGGTGATTATAGAGTCCTAAGTCTAGCTTTAATCTACCCAAATTCTATACCTTTAGCTACGAAACATATATCAACATAGCCACAAAGAGCAAAACACCAGATTTTCAGAAGAAACCAAAAGTGCACACAGCTGTCTAAGTTGCATAGTGTTTAGTAACCTTTATCTCAAGTGAGGAACTTGTTCAACCTTTTTGCTATGGGTCACCCTTCAAATGTAAATGCATTTAGCAAGAAATGTCATTAGTTTAGATTCATGAACTTATTGAAGTTGACTACGTCTTCTGGGTAATTGCACACAACAAAGAAAAACAGCCATGCTGCTCACCATCCGGAAGCTCAACTTTCGGAACAGTTTTCTCGTTTATCTCTGCCTTTCGTCTGCTTCGTTCTTGTTCCGTAAGCACATGTCGTAGAGCCCGAGATCTGCCAAGAGAAGGTGGACTGTGGAAAGATTCAGCAGTCTTCAATGGCGACTGTGGCGCAGGCTTGCTGGCATGATGATCTGAAGACATGTTTTCCTTCACTACATCTTCATGCTGTTTCGGCGAAGTATCTGCTGGCCTCCTGGGTGGCTGAGAAGGGCGCTTGCCCCAACCCCGGCGGGCCGTTCCCGAGCTCTTGGCTACGTGCTCCCATTCTCCTTGCTGAGGACTGTTGTTGTCTGGTGCTCCATGGTCAGGGCTCTTGAAAGCTGCAGGTTTGGTCGGCACCTTGACCACTGCCTGGTCTTGATTTAGAATGGCAGAACTCTCAGACTCTGAATGCTTGGCATTTAAGTCCGGAAAATCTTCGTCCTGGAAAGGAGGGTTCCCAAACTGGCCACCACCTCTTGGTCTGCGGCCACCACGCATGCCTCCACCACGTCCTGAGCCTGACCGGGGGGTGTAAGCCTCTTCATCCTCCCAATTTCGTTGATACTTGTTGGGACCACGGCCATAGCGTCGCCGTCTCCGAGCTCGAGGAGGCATAGTTTCCGTTCGAATATCATAACCATAGATGCTCACTAGTTCCTCACTTGTTTTAGGTCCTTGTTCTTCTTCGCGGTACATGTCGTGGCCCCAAACACCTTCATCATTCCATAGTTTTTTTTGCCGCCGTGAGCCCCTGCCAGAGAAAAGAAAAGCACTTAATCATCTACACAATGCCAACCAGCAGTTCTGCGAGAAAAGTACAACAGAGCATCCCCTACAGTGAAACTACCACATCCCGAGTTGGTTTACCACACACTTAAGCTGCACTCCCCTTCAATATTACTACTTTCACGCAACATTTTGAAACATGAAGCACCCAATCACTCGATGAGAATAAAGACCAAATTCCAAGTATTCTAAGCCTGTCAACATGTGCAGCCTATTCCCAGTTTTGTACTTTTCTTGCTTTATAGAGGCTAAAAAAACGGGGGTACCGTCTACTAAAAGAAAGTACAATAAAACCTCAAAATTAGAAGTTATTGCAGCCATGAAAAATATTCAAATTAAAAGAGCACAACAATAAAATAGAACTCAGGCAAAAAATTTTGTTGCAGGAACGAGATACCTTCAATCGAACCTCTAACCAGGGCAGATCACACACAGAAACGGCGCAAGTCAGTATTCATGCAGTGCCACGCAGTGAACCTATCGTGCGCACACAGCAAGAATGGTCGAGTCACGGGACATACACTGACACTGCTTTGATGCCAGCACCCTTGCTAGACACTGCCTTGACCACGGCCAGGCTGGAGAGAAGCGATGAGCGAGTGCATCGCTCCTCCAGTCCGGTCATGCCTTGAAGCGAGAGCATATGACATTGAAAGTGGTATCCCCTGCATGACTGCAGTGAAGCACGTCTTTTCTTTTGCAAGGACGTGCACTTCAGCAGTCTGCAAACCAGATTGCGGGCCAGTTTTTGTGCTCGGAATACTTGAGCTGGGGCACTTCACCTATTGCGCACGCTGTGGCACCACCATCGCTTCACCGGGTTTGCGACCAAATCGGGATCGGGCATTCCCGCATAACACGCCAGATCTTCAAATTAACTGGCCTAATGGAGGCCACCGGTTTGAATTATCAAAAATTATGGGATTGTAAAAATTCCTCAAATTATCCTCGATTTCAAACCAACTAAGCTCTAATTGTTGAGGTTTTATTGTAAATCTGATGTGGCTGCATCAGCAGCAAGCGATAAGCCACAATGTGCAATTAAGCCAGCTGTGGCTGCTGCTGCACCGGCTTACACTAGCTTGGAGCAGATGGTATAGTCCTCGCAAAACTATCACAGTAAGGGATTGCAGCTTTGTGACATAAAAGAGCACATGCACGTCATACTTTATACTTGTGCGGAAATATGCAAAATTAACACTCAAAAGGACATTGAACCACCTAAACAAGTTAAGGATGACATAAGAACTTCCAGCACTTCAATTCAGCCTAGAAAAAATTCTAATGTACCACCTGCCAATAACACAAATATACAAGATGAGATAGCTGTGCCAAAGCTAGCTGGAATATACTACTCACTTGTCATCTTCATTTTTTTCTTCTGGGATTTCAGACTCATCCCCATCACCGACTAGCCTGTCATCATGCTGGTAAAATGCCCCTTTTTTGGGGATGTATTGAGGGTTACGCTTGTCTTCATCGAAGTCTAACACCTTATCTTGGAGGTCAGAAGGATCACCACTTTCCTGAAATGAATCAATAGTATACAATGCACAACAGTAATAAAAAAAACCTTAAAAATTAGCTAAGGGAATGGCATCAAAGGGCAACTGCCCCAGTTTTTGAGAATTCAGCGATATTTAAGAATACAAATATATATAGGCTGTGGGTAAAGCGTGCCAAGTTTTTAGAGTTTGCATTTGAAAACTGATGTAATGAAAGATTAAATTTCAGTCTTCTCCTAACAGCATCGAAAGAGCATGGAGAAGCTCAGAGTGACATCACAGGTGGTACAATTTCAAATTCCCACTGCCATCAACCACACCCTGCCATGCATCATTGAATGGTGCCAAACAACACTCTCAAGGTAACAAACTTTGCCTTCAGTGGAGTTGGTTTTCTTCCTTCAAACGAAGTGTTTAAGCACTACAAATGTGGGGGTACGACACATGACACCATACATAGACATACACAAGAAAAAACACTGGACGGGCACAAACAGTTTTGTGCGACCGACCCATCTACAATCATTTTTAAGGATATGTTCAGTACGCAATTGCTGGCTGGATAGTAGAACTACACATGGCAAAATGAAATTTGCACCTGGCACACTTCCCACTGGTGCCAATTTCATATTACGGTGTCTTAAAGCACCAACACAAAGAGAATGAAAGTCTCTCAAGTTCCTTCCAAACAGGCAAGCGGCTGTCTTTTCACCTTAGCACATTCTAAGGTGAAAGCTGTAATGTTAAATACAGTGCTATGGATCATATTATGATTGAGTATTCATAGAACCTGAAGAGATACACTCTAAGTTTAAAAGTGTCACTACCTTCATGTTAAGCAGGAAGTACTTTTTTTTTTCAAGCATGAAAGGACTACTGTTCCACTGTAGCACATATTGTCGCCGACAAACGTAGGGCGGCACGAAAAAAAGGGCTTTTGTTAATCCGAAGGCCAGAAACCCAGCAGCGCGCGTTCGAACGGGAACGTCCTCTTCTTCGCTCCCACACGAGCCCAGTCATGCCGCTCGGCCGCATGGCGGCGCTCGCAGTGTGGCATTGCCCCCCTCCTTTCAAGAGGCATCGCCTCGATGCCTCCGGCAAGGGGGATAAAGAGTGTGGAGACACCGAAAGTGCGATGGCGTGTGGCGGCAGCACTGAATGTGAACTCCGGGAGGGGCTAACGGGCGTAATACGGTTTCATGCGGGACACGTGGACGACTTCAGACTTGGGCGGGCGAGAAGACCGGACAATTCCTTGCGGGTACACTTCATAGTTCACATCGCTGAGTTGACGTAGCACCTCGTAGGGACCGAAGTAGCGCCGCAGAAGCTTTTCAGAGCGACCGCGCACACGTATAGGGCTCCATACCCAGACGTGCTCGCCGGGTTGGTAAATCACCTCCCTGTGGCGGAGGTTGTAACGCTGGGCGTCAGTTGTCTGCTGGTGGCGAATGCGTTGTCGAGCAAGGTGGCGAGCGGCTTCTGCATCGCGAACGAATTGGTCAGCGCCTGGGGCAGACGAGGGGGTACAATCCGGGAGCAGCATGGCGTCAAGCATGGTCAGGGCATCTCGGCCATACACCAAACGGAAGGGGGTGAAGCGCGTCGTTTCTTGGAGGGCGGTGTTGTACGCAAACGTGATGTAGGGAAGTATTTCGTCCCAGTTGCGACGGTCAGCGTCGACATACATAGACATCATATCTGTGATGGTCTTGTTCAGCCTCTCAGTAAGTCCATTCGTTTGAGGATGGTAAGCAGTAGTTTTTCTATGACTGGTGCCACTAAGACGGAGGACCTCGCGTGTAAGAGCCGACGTAAACGCGGTTCCCCGGTTAGTTAATACAACCACGGGGGCGCCGTGGCGAAGCACGATGTGGTGAACAAAGAACTGTGCAATTTCAGCCGCGGTGCCACGGGGAAGAGCCTTGGTTTCACAATAGCGGCTTAGGTAGTCCGTGGCAACAACAATATACCGGTTTCCCATGGAGGACACCGGGAATGGGCCCAGTAAGTCCACGCCGACTTGTTGGAATGGGATTTGTGTGGATCAATTGGCTTCAGAAGGCCGGCCGGTTTTGTCGGTGGTACCTTCCGTCGTTGACACTCACGGCAGGTTCGAACGTAGCGTTGGACGACCGCAGCAAGCCGTGGCCAGTAGTACTTGTGGCGGAGGCGTCCCAATGTTCTGGAAAAACCGAGGTGGCCAGAAGAAAGGTCGTCGTGGCATGCAGCGAGAACTTCCTTACGAAGCACGGTTGGGACAACGAGGAGATACGCAGTGTCGGTCGGACCGTAATTTTTCTTGTAGAGGACTCCATCTATTAAGCAAAACGACGAAAGTCCGCGCGAGAAGAGTCTGGGCGGAGACGGAGCGGTTCCTTCGAGGTACTCGATTAGAGGCAGCAGTTCGCAGTTCGCAGTCGACCCTCTGGTGGTGGGCAAGGTCGGATGTGGTGACAGCGCCGAGGAAAGCAGAATCGTCGTCGGACTCATCTGGTGGGCACGGAAGAGGAGCTCGGGAGAGACAGTCTGCATCGCTATGTTGCCGACCCGACTTATACACGATGGTGACGTCGAACTCTTGCAACCGAAGGCTCCACCGTGCAAGTCGCCCTGATGGATCTTTGAGGTTCGCAAGCCAGCACAAGGAGTGATGATCGCTGACGACTCGAAACGGGCGGCCGTACAGGTATGGGCGAAATTTTGTGATTGCCCACACAACAGCGAGACACTCCTTTTCCGTTGTGGAATAATTCACTTCGGAACGGGACAAAGTGCGACTTGCGTATGCGATCACGCGTTCCACACAGTCTTGCCACTGCACAATCACCGCACCGAGGCCCACATTGCTGGCATCTGTGTGCAGTTCTGTGTCGGCCTGCTCGTCGAAGTGGGCAAGGATAGGCGTAGATTGGAGGCGGGCCTTAAGCTCTATGAAAGCTTTTTCCTGATCTTGGCCCCAGAAAAAGGGTTCAGAGTCTTTTGTCAGGCGAGTCAGCGGCTCTGCGAGCTTGGAGAAGTTTTGAACGAACCTCCGATAATAGGCGCAAAGCCCCAGGAAACGCCGCAAGCTTCGTTTATCTGTTGGCTGGGGAAATGCAGCAACGGCGGCGGTCTTTTCTGGGTCGGGGCTAACGCCCTGAGCGCTCACAATGTGGCCAAGAAACTTGAGCTCCCGAAATGCGAAGTGGCACTTTTCAGGCTTGAGAGACAGACCCGCAGAACGAATTGCTTCGAAGACGGCACGCAAACGTTTCAGGTGCTCCTCGAACGTGTCGGAGAAAATCACGACGTCGTCGAGATAAACAAGGCAGGACTGCCACTTCAGGTCAGTTAATACGGTGTCCATCATACGTTGGAACGTCGCAGGGGCAGAACACAAGCCGAAAGGAAGCACCTTAAATTCGTACAGGCCGTCAGGAGTAACGAAGGCGGTCTTTTCTCGGTCATGTTCGTCGACCTCGATTTGCCAATAACCGCTACGAAGGTCGAGTGACGAAAAGTAGGTAGCATGGCGGAGGCGGTCTAATGAGTCATCAATGCGCGGCAGTGGATAGACATCTTTTTTGGTAACGTTATTGAGGCGTCTATAATCTACACAGAACCATAGGCTGCCGTCCTTCTTTGCGACGAGGACAACAGGTGACGCCCAGGGGCTCGTCGATGGTTGTATGACGTCGTCGTGGAGCATTTCGGCAACTTGGCGGCGGATAGCATCGCGCTCCTTCGACGAAACACGATAAGGACGCTGACATAGCGGTCTCTGGTCACTGTCGACGATAATACGGTGCTTAGTTATTGGCGTCTGGCGAACCTTGGATGTTGATGCAAAACAGTCGCGGAAAGAGTCAATAAGGCTTTCCACGCGGCGTTTCTGATTGGTCAGAAGGTCAGGGTTCACGTCGGTCCTAATGGCTGTTGCAGTGTCCTGTTCGGCTATTTCGGGAGCCGTTGTTGATAAGGCACATTGGCCGGCATGTTCGCCAAGTTCTTCAAAATGGGCAATCACCGTGTTTTTCGTCAAATGTTGGGGTTCACAACTAAAGTTTGTCACTAAGAGCGTGGTACGCGCGTGAACAAGGTCGACAAGGGCGCGAGCAACGCAAACTTGCCGAGACAGTAGCAGCGACATATTCGCTTCGGCAATGCCCCGAGTACCGGAGCTGGTATCACACTGGACTGTGACAAACTTGCTTGCTCTCGGCGGTATCGTTGTGTGGTCATCAGAGATGCGTAATGGTGCTCTGTGCGGCTCGGGGTCGGTATCAACGGCTCGCTGTGTCGAGAACGATACCAATTCCTCATGCAGGTTGATGACCGCCCCATACTCTTTAAGGAAGTCCATGCCGAGAATCAGTTCTTTAGAGCACTCTCGTAGCACGGCGAAGGAGCCTGTGAAAGTTGCACCGCGGATCTTTATACGGCTGGTGCAGACGCCAACCGGCGTTACCACATGGCAACCAGCTGTGCGTATCTGCGGCCCATGCCAAGGTGTTAGAACCTTTCTGAGGGTTGCGGCTAGGTTACTACTCATGACAGAAAAGTCGGCTCCGGTATCGACGAGTGCAGATACGTCATAGCCATCGGCGGCAACAAGAATTTCGGCGGCGGAAACAATTGTTTGACAATTTGTCGGCGAGGTTTTTGGTGCCGTCGTCGATGGGGTCGTCGCTGAGGTTGTCGGTGAGGTCGGCGGTGGGATCGTCTTTAATGTCGGCGGGTGGGGTCGTCGCATAAAATCGTCGGATGGAGGCTGTTCACTGTCTGCGGCAGCGGCGGTCCTACCCCCAGAGGACGCCGTCTTCAGTTTTCCCGGCGTGGGGACGTACCTCTGAACTGGCCAGAGGATGACGGGCGGCCGGGCGAAGAGAACCGCCTTGGGGATGGCGATCGGGACTGGCGTCGCTGCGAGGTCGAAGATTGCACGTTTTCAGCCAAGTACTGTTCGATATCCCGTGGTCTTTCACCGTAGCGTGGTCGAGGTGAGTCAGGTGAAAACCCCCTTAAACCCATCCTGCGGTAGGGGCAGTGGCGGAGGATATGGCCAGGCTCTCCGCAGTGGTAACAGAGCGGCCGATTGTTTGGCGTACGCCAAACGTGCACTTTGCTCACGGGGGGCCTGAACTCCTGCCGCACGGAGGGTGCTGTTGTGATTGGCTCCTGCAGGTATTGCACAGGAGCGATGGGGGAAAAGGCTCGCATCGCTGGCCCGGGACTTCGTAGCGCCTCGCTGTACGTCATAACGGAGGGCGCCGGGTGTGGAGCTGGGGGTGGCTGCACAACTCGTCGGATTTCTTCGCGGACCACGTCCGTAATGGCAGCGACGCTGACCTGTGGAGCTTCAAAGCGAAGTTTCGCCAGTTCCTCGCGCACCAGGCTTCTTACAAGTTCCCGAAGGTCCTCGGCAGGCAGCGACGTAGGCGTGTACTGGGACTGGGAAGAGGCTGCTACAGTAGCCTGACGTCCGTAGTGGGCGCCCCGTTCCTGTAAAGAGCGCTCGATACCCATTGCCTCCTTGGTGAAGTCGGACACTGTTCGTGGCGGGTCACGGACCAGTCCGGCAAACAGCTGCTCTTTTACGCCACGCATTAAGTGTCGTACCTTCTGGGCTTCGGGCATAGCAGGGTCGGCCCGGTTGAACAGTTGCGTCATGTCCTCGATGAACATCGCGACGCCCTCGTTCGGCTGCTGTGATCTCGAGCGCAGGGCGATTTCCGCTTTCTCTTTTCTTTTGCTGCTGGTAAATGTCGCTAGCAGCTCTCGACGAAAAGCCTCCCAGGTGGTAAAGAAAGCTTCGTGGTTCTCAAACCACGTTTTGGCCGAGTCCTGCAGCGCAAAGTAGACGTTGCGCAGCTTGCGCTCGCCGTCCCACTCATTGAAACTCGCCACTCGGTCAAAGCTGGCCAACCAGTCTTCGACGTCCTCGAACCTGTCCCCGTGGAACGGTGGCGGCGATCGAGGTGCGTGAAAGTGCTGACTTGTCTGGCTAGCCGCGGTGGATGTCATGGCCCTTACCGGCGCTGTCAGTTGGCCGAACTCGTGTTGTAGGCCTCGCAGGCGGCGGCTCGCTTTGTGGACGGGTGTTGTGTCCAAGCGTCGCTGATCAGCGTCAGAGTTGCCCTCGGGGTGAGCGTTCATGGAACGATACCCAGCACCTCCACCAAAATGTCGCCGACAAACGTAGGGCGGCACGAAAAAAAGGGCTTTTGTTAATCCGAAGGCCAGAAACCCAGCAGCGCGCGTTCGAACGGGAACGTCCTCTTCTTCGCTCCCACACGAGCCCAGTCATGCCGCTCGGCCGCATGGCGGCGCTCGCAGTGTGGCAATATTAAATTTTCTCTTTATGACGTTTTAAACTCAACTCCAGCTTCACCCAAATGAGGCGAAATATGAAAAAAAAACTGATGCACCTGAGGTTAAAAAGCTATTACAGTTGCTCCTTTGATGCACAATGACATAGGTAACCAGAGATAGCAGGCTAAGAAGCCTCACAATGTGCTTCTCATCTGCATCCAAAGGTCTTGGTGGACACCCGACACTGTTACAAGGCACACCTGCCTCTGTGCCCATTAGTACTTCTGCATATATGCAAGGCTGTTGACAAGTGCACATTCCCACACACACCTCTGGCCCAGAATGTGCAACACGACATATGCAAGCATGCAGTCTTAATGCTCACCTCTCCATCTCCCTGTTGACGTTCCCCTTTGAGACAATACTCTTCTTCTTCATCCAAATCATCCTCCAGTTCGTCTTCAAGACATCGTATGCCATCATTTACTGCACTATTTTCGTTGAGGTCATCTTTACTCACATCAGGGTGCAATTCAAGTTCGTCATCTGGCTCCTCCTGATCAGAACCGAGGTTGCCAGGACTTTCCAAGGAGTCAGCGGCAGCCTCATGGCCGCCCTCCTGACCGGCCCCAGCAGCACTGCGGCTAACAGAAGCCTCCCATGGGACCTGTTTCTCCTGAAATGGACAGCGCGAGTCAGGTAAGCTTAGGAAATCTGATCACTGGAAAACGCATAGAATTGCAGAAACAGAAGCAGGCGTTAAGAAAATGCACCTGAAAATTTTCTTCTCAAAAACATACCTAAAATGTAGGCGAACATCAAATACTCCCTTCAATAACATTTTCTACCTAAAGCTCAGCTACATTCCCAGTTAAGGCACCCCCCCTTCCCCTGTAGCTTCAATTTCTACTGGGCTTTTCTTTTTGCCTTCCACAGGGACATCGCAGTAAGACACACACAACAGATAACACACCACTTCCACCTTGCCTTTATCAAACATCTGCCTCTTGCTACAGACACTTAATCACCTCCATTTTCCCAGGCCATTACACAGAAAATTCAGGTAGGGCTGATAAAATATAGGAATGATTGTTACAGTAAAAATAAATTTTATGTCTCACACCAGGAAGTTAAACCTGGTGCATTTTTCCCCACGCTCTTGGCTGGCGAGGACCATTCTGTAAGGGCCTTGCAGCATTATTGGTGAGTGTAAAGAAGTGAAGAGCAGTGGCTCTAGCACGCTACTGTACTTAAAAAGCTATATTCTCCCTCCCCCAGCACGCATTTCACTCCGCACCAGTCATCATTTTCATGAGGCCCGTCCACTCTCGTGCACCGTCACCTTTGCCAATTTCTTTTTTCCCCGCACAGCTGCAGACTGGAACGGCCTTCCAGGCGACATTGCCACCATCACCTGTTCATCCAAGTTCATTGAAAATGTAACAATTATGTACAACTCTAAGAATGCTTTTTTATTATTAGTTCCCACCCCAGTCATGGGGCCTTTAAGGAAATGAAATGAAACTAATATCTACTGTTTGGTCACATAGAAAAAAAAAAAAAACTGACAACACGATGCACTAGCTAAAACGATTAAAAAAGACACTTGAACCCTGTTTTATCTGTTGCAAATGCTGCCATCCTAATGCAGACTTGCCAACTATTTATATTACAGCACAACAAAAATTCCTCGCGCGCCCTCTTCAGCTTTGTACCAAGTAATATGAACTCGTCATATAGCTCACATTTAAACAGCATTACAAAATCTACCTTATGCTTCATCATTTCATAATTTGGGCAAAACAGCACATCTCCATGTCTATGCTGCGTGAAAACTTCAGTGCATGAGAGCCAAAAGGCATTCTTAGATAACCATACATGTTTTTGTGAAAAGTAGAAGCCTACTAACTATCGTAAGAAAGCCAACAGTCTGAAAAAGGCAACCACCTCGCTTTTCTTCATCCAGTGATATCTGCCACACCACAATGAATAAGATATGGAAAAAATAACAACAGTAAAGCAAGACTAGCAAGACTAGCACAAATGCATTCTCAGTAAATATGTACCTACCAAACAATACACACGTAACTAAAAAATATACCTTTAAATGATGCTTCCCGAAAGCAATGCAAAGATAACAATTTTGCCAGTGCCTAGAAGGTTTGGTTTAGGGGGGTTTAATGTCCCAAAGAGGCTGAGGTTATGAGAGACGCCGTAGTGAAGGGCTCTGGAAATTTCGACCACCTGGGGTTCTTAACGTGCACTGACATCGCACAGTACACGGGCCTCTAGAATTTCGCCTCCATAGAAATTAGACCACCACGGCCGGGATTGAACCCGCGGTCTTTCGGGCCAGCAGCCGAGCACTATAACAACTCGGCCACCACGACGGCTGGTGGCTAGAAGCTCAGCGAACTATGCGATTGCCTCAAGTCATTAGATTTTGGAGGAAGAAGTGAATTCTAGCAAGTCTCTTGCAAACCGGTCATGTTTGATTCCTACGGTAGCAAAATATCTAACCTACTGACTGTCAATATGTCACATCCTCAGGAGGGTTCACCCGTGCCAGTGTCTATGGGAACTTCCAGAAGGTATAGCATGTCTAAACGTGCTTCAATTTTCATAGGGTTTGTGGCAGACTTTTCTTCTTCAGGAAATAGAGGAAATGTGGCCAGTTTTATATATTTTATTTTCTTACAAATCAGACCTAAATATCCTGAAAAATTGTGCTTTTAGATATGTCTATCTGTCTTGTCATCTCCTGAAAAAGCTAAAAACCATTTCCTCCCTTTCCCTCTCCTGATCATTAAGCCTCAATTTTTATCCACATCAAAACTATTGTTTGCGTTTTACAGGCTGTGAAAGTTGTGTATTTTCTGCAAAGTCTTGATATTCGCGCCAAACTTAACCAGTGCGAGGTGGCTCCATCTGGCATCAGACTATTTTGACGATACTATACACTACCACATACCTGCCACAAAGTATGCTGGGGGAGCCAGCACATTTTTTTTTTTAAAGAAAAATGTCACGCGCCACATCTTTCAGTGTACGACACAACAGCGCTGGAGCTTCACACATGGCATCGCATGTGAGGAAGCATATCCTCTATGAAACGCACAAAAATGACGAACAGCACGTAACGAGCGCGGAATTTCGGCGCACTGGACAACCGGAAGTATCGCGCGGACGGGATCAAGGGAAGCACGCACTGGTTTCAGAGCCAATAGTTTCAGCTGGCTGACTTATTGATAAGCGCAGCCAATAGCTTCCACCACTCCGGGCTAGCGAAGTGGTGGCAGCTATTGGCTGAACTAAACTAAACTGAGCATCCAGACTATCGGCCTATTGCCGGGGGCCTGCCGATCGTAATAACACCTGCAGTTGCGTGCATGTCAGAGGGGCGCTGGAAGCAATGCAATACGCAGTTCAGGCCTGGGCACAAATATGTGGGCAATCGGTTTGTCAGGCAGGTCATACTGCGACATGGCACCACTTCGGGAGCCCGTCCGAATTGGCCTTTTTCACAAGGACGCTCTGCGCATGCAAGCCTCTTCTCCAGCTCCCATCGTTGAAAATGAAACCGCCTGCTCCTACTGCCACAGTTCATGTTATTGACAGACGCACACACCTTGCCACTTCGCAGGCACAGCTGGCTCCTCTAGGAACCAGATCACGCCTGCGTCTCCCATGTGCATTTGTGTTCAATCAGTAGCAAATGAATTTTCGCCACTCCCTAGAGGATACCACATCTTGCGAAAGAGGCGGATTGACTGATGCCAACCCCTGGGCATCCGAATGAACGAGCTCCCAAGGCCATAGTCTCTTATACCCCTGTCACACTAGCAAATTTAATGTCAATCAATGCCTCGAATGTCATTCGGTGTCTTTCGGTGCTACATGGTAAAAAATAATGTCATTCGAAAATGATGGCAGTGACGATCAGGGAAAAAAAAATAGTACAATTCAAACACAACGACACGCATAAAATATGTTACAAATTGTTGTGTAGTGGTTTAAGAGCGGGTGAGAACATTTCTGTGCAATATTATAAACTTAAAATATTATTTCTGACCATTCTGCGGCACTTCAGCCATCAAAAGCCAAGCCAAGTACAAAGTCAACCACAAATCCGAAAAATGTAAACAAGCAAAATGGCTGACACAGTGGCATGCGGCGACGCGTGGAAATCTCTTCTGAAAGGGGAAGTGCTAGGTGACATCTTTAAGTACTTCCGAGCTAAACGAACATGTAACGCCAATCAGCAAGAAACAAGCAACCCAAAATGATCGGCGGTCGTGGGAAAGGCCCTGCTTCACGGTCGGCTGCTGCCGTTGGCTGCTGCTGGGACCGAGAGTAATAGCTATCCACGACAGCTACAAGTGTGAAGAAGTTTGCACCAAATGCTGCTGCGCGTATGGTGTCCAGAGTACACATTCGGTTCGACATCGAATGCGAATGAGTCTCGTGAACTCATTCGATAGCGAATGTCATTCGAACCTAATGACATTAAATGTTCCCGTGTAGCAGCAGATTAATCGCATTAGGTGCGAATGCCATTCGAAACAAATGACATTAAATTTGCTAGTGTGACAGGGGTATTAGACGCGCGTTTGGCAGGACTCTGGCGGTAGTCCGGATTATCCAAATTAATGCGGGAAGGTTGAGGACTAGGAATAAACGTTTATTTAGCTCGGTCAAATTAACGATGTTTCACTGAACAATGCTGCCGCAACCACACCTGAAGGAACGGAGTAGGTTCTGAAAAGTCATGTTTTCTTTTTTTTTTTGGCTGGAGTTCTTTTCTAACTTGTGATCGGGAAAAAGTATAGCAGTGCCACTCCCCAAGGCAAGGGCAGAAAGGTCTGCCTCCTTCCTTTCCCTGGCTAGCCCCTGCTGCGCACTGCAACTGCGACGTCATGAGAGCAGGTCAAAGCCAATTGACCATTTGCGGAAATCTGTAAGTCAGCATCTCTGCAAGGCTTGTTTTCCAACCAAGAAGTCTCCAACCCAGACGACACTTATATTTTTTGTCAGAACGAAAACTCCGCTCTCCGGGTGACACTGCTATTCACGGACAACGTAACGGACGTCCAAATGCTACTAGATGTTTGTTACATGGAAGGAGATGCCCTCGCTTCAATACAGAGCACAGAAGAGAAACTTCCCCTGCAGTTACAGGACAACACCCTATGGTGGTCATCCGACAAATACCTGGGCATAGAATTGTCAACCGACCGAAATTGCATACAAGTTTTCGAGAAGAGGCTCCGGCGAAAGGCGAGCAGATGCCGGCGTTCTTGAGCTCACGGGCATTGTGGCGATTTAACCATTTTGAAGTGACCAGAACCCTGTGGGAGGTGGTGGCAGTACTGTGTTTGACTTTCGGAAACGCAGTCATCTGTTTGTCAGCAATGGCAAGCATGGCCCGGCAGACACAGCAAAGGGAGGCGGGACAATTGGCCCTAGGCACCTAGAGCCGTGTAATGGATAAGGCGGTACAGGATGAATTGGGCTGCTGCTCCTCTGAAGCACGGGAGGCCGTGACCAAGCTGTCCTATGAACGCCGCCTCAGCCAAATGCAGGAGGGGTGCTGGGTGCGTGAAGTCTTTAAGCACGTCCATTTGAGTTGTATTAGTACCAAATGGACACTGCAAACAAACAAACAAGTGGCAGAACATTCACGAACAAATACAGTGTATGGAGCAGCGGAGTTGGCAGCGAATGGCCTGCAAGAAGCCAGCCCTAGTAGTTTACCAACAACAGAAAACCACGATAGAAAAGGAGCCCCCATATGACAACTCTGGGGGCAGCAAACTGCTGTGCGAGTCTAGGAGTGCTGTGCTGCGTACCAGTCTTCTTCAGGACAAGTACATGGAGGCTACGAGCATGACGTGAAAACTTTACAGAGTACCCAAGAAAACCATCAAGCACACTGTTGGAATGTGCACGCCCACAACTCTCGATTTAGGACACACAAGAAAGTCCCGTACTTGACACAATCGACGAATCCAGCAATAGTTTCTAAATATTAGGTATCTAGAGAGAAAGCTGGTGCCACTGTCTATGCGAGTTTTTAAAAAGGCAATTCATTCACCGTGGAAATGCCGGAAAGACAGCATGGCGTACTTGGCTTAGCCCTAAAACAGGAGTACAATTGCAGAAATACAAATTTTCACAAATTACATGTTGCAAGGAAGCGTTGCTTAGCAGCTCCTGGGTTTCTGAGCTCTCACACTCCAGAATAGACCTCTCCGTGGTGTATACGACGTGATGTGAAAGGGGCGCGACCTGGCGGGCAAAATCACCTAGTCTCACTTCTGAACCGGTATCATGCTCCTCCCGTTAGAGCCGCGTCGGTATGCGTCGCATTTCTTGTACCACGCCGCCAAAAGTGGCATATTTCAATCAGAAAAGCTCTTGGAAGGGACGCTATAAATATAGAGCGATACAAAATGAACAAAACATGGCAAAGCAAGGCGCATAATGAGCCTTTCCCGGAATCCCGGAAACCAGAGATAGAGTTTCACATGCGCACCCATGCTGTCATGACAATCAGGTGACACTGGTTGAAGCGTCTCCTTTAAGGGTTGCTGCCCCGTTTTTACACACACACTAAAAAAGAACGTGTTCCACGATGCATCGGCCTCAAGCGAGATCACGCGGTCAGTTGTCCAGCATCCTTTAGTCACGGCTTAAACATATAGATTAGTTCCACGACGCATCGGCCTCAAGCGAGATGAAACTGAAACTGAAGTGATTAGGTTGACGAGAGTGCACAGTTCTGAAAAAGGTCAGGTTGGCGTGCATTTACCTCACATTCTATTTTTTGCAGGGGTGCCTTCTCGTTTCATGGACCATCCGGATTACGTGCCACCGATCTTCGAACACAGGAATGCTAGCTGCGTCCGGGCTATCGCCCGCTGTCTCCGCATCAGCAGCTCGCCCTCGGACGAGTGCCGATGAACGCTGCACACAATGCGGCGAATGTATTTCTCCTCTTTGAAAGCCCATTATTTCCAAAGTTGCCGGTTCGATGTGCCAAAGTGCATGTCAATCACATTCTCACCGGCGGGACAGAAGTCTGATCGTTGGTCCACTGCTTGCTCGCGTCCAAAAATTGCGCGAAACCCATTGGCGAAAACATCGTCAGCTCAACAGAATTAAAATGTTCACAGCAATAAAGGCAAAAGCATACTGAAACGCAATAGCGACGTTCGGATGAGCACGAAAACACCAGCAAATGATCGACCGACCAAACTGACTGCTGCTGACCGCGCGACGCGAACCCACCGAACCACCAATTGCGATTCGGCGCCCGCCGCTAATGGCGCTCTCCCAACGTGAAAATAGACAAGCGCCAGGGCCAAGTTAATTCAGATATAGGTTTCATTATCATGCAAGATGGCAGGAATAGACTGAAATGGGAGGAAATAGAAAAGGCAGGAGGAATTAATGGTATATGGTTTAGTGGAAACGCGTCTTAGAGACATGGAGCAACCACCCTGTAACCCAGATTACGCATGGGAATATATCAATAGAACAGAGGGCAGCAGAAAGGGAGGTGGAATTGGGGCATTCATTCATTCATAAAAGTGTGAATTTTCAAAGGGTTAAACTGGGATGCAAGGAACATTTATGGCTAAAAGGAAAAGTGGCAGGAGAGCAAACACTCCTTGGCTTGGTATACCTGTGGACAGGAGCTAATGCCGAAGAGGAAAACAGGAAAATGTTAGAATGTATTGCAAGCGACATTGATGAGCTAGGAGGACAGGGAGAAATAATTATATCAGGCGACATGAACGCACACATAGAAGACCTGGATGGGTACACAGACTCGACAGGAAGCATGTTGCTGGATATGTGTGACAGTACCAAGAAGTGTGAAGGCTCATAACATGGGAGGCAGGGAGTCTGCACTCGACAATATATTACGCACTAATGTCACAGAGAATGTATAATAGATCAAATGAGCATCGATGAACATGGTTCCAGAAGTCTAGGTAGTGACCACAAGTGCATCAAGTTGAGCTTCAGAAGAGAAACCAATGTAGGACAGAAGCGAGATGAACAATCAGAGGGCCCCGCCGCGGTGGCTCAGTGGTTAAGGCGCTCAACTACTGATCCGGAGTTCCCGGGTTCGAACCCGACCGCGGCGGCTGAGTTTTTATGGAGGAAAAAAGCTAAAGCGCCCAGGTGCTGTGCAATGTCAGTGCACGTTAAAGATCCCCAGGTGGTCGAAATTATTCCGGAGCCCTCCACTATGGCACCTCATTCTTCCTTTCTTCTTTCACTCCCTCCCTTATCCCTTCCCTTCCGGCGTGATATATGAGACAGATACTGCGCCATTTCCTTTCCCCAAAAACCAATAATTATTATTAACAATCAGAGGGGAATTTTTACTCAGAAAAGCAATTGGAAGCAGCAGCCAAACAAATTGAGAAAGTAATTTGAGGATAATGAAACAAAATGGACTTATACCAAATTAGCTCGATTACTTGAGCTAGAGCTAGCTAAGGTTCGAGCCGAGCCAAAAGGGTAAAGACGCAAACCCAAGAGTTGGTGGGATGAGGAGGTCAAGAAGGCGATAAAGAAACGTCAGGAAGCGTCCAGGGAACACAGATACTCCAAGAAGAGGGGGGAACCAGAAGCTGAAGGAGAGAGAAAATGGGATACCTTCATATAATGTAGAAGGGAAGCATCCTATTTGATTAATGAGAAAATTAGAAGAAATGGTGCCCAATGGATGTCAGAAGTAAATAAAAAGGATAGAAAAGCAGCTCAGAAATTCTGGAAATATCTAAATACAATGAGTAATAAGACTAGGCTACAGTAAAGGCTTATTGTTACAGATCAGGGTATTCGACTAGAAGGGGATGAAGCAATGATACACATAGGAACAAGGATGACAGAAAAATTGAAAGAAAGAAATGTTGCAGATAATTTATCGAAGGAGGATAGACCGGTTACTGCAATTACTTCACTTGAGCAAAGAGAGTGGGAAAGGGCAGAGAAGGTTCCTAGTGGCCCGTCAGCAGGACCAGATAGTATTCCGATTATGTTAATAAACAAGCTAGGACCAAAACCCAAGCAAACATTAATACAGGTAGCGAATAAAATGATAATGGATGGCAAAGTCCCCAATGAATGGCGATTAAGTAGAATGAACATGATATATAAGGGAAAGGGGGACAAAGCTGACATAAGTAACTACCGTCCGATGACAGTGACATCTGTGGTTTACAGCGTGGTGATGCAGATTATAAAGGACAAACTGCAGGCCTGGGTGGAGAACGAGGGAGTGCTAGGAGAGCTACAAAATGGGTACCGGAAGCAAAGGAGGTTGGAGGACAATCTGTTTTCATTGACGCAGTGTATAGAGGTTGCTGAAAAGAAACAGGCCTTTATGGCTAGCATTTCTCGATATTAGGGGAGCCTATGACCACGTTATTCAAGAGTATTTGTGGGACATACTAGGCACATTATTTATATATATATATATATATATATATATATATATATATATAAAGGTAACAGAGTGCTTATAAAATGGGAAAAAAATGTATCAGGGCCTACAGAGATACAGCGGGGGCTTAGGCAAGGATGTCCTCTGTCTCCTTTGTTGTTCATTTTGCACCTGCAAGGGTTGGATACCAAACTAGAGAGGAGCGGACTAGGCTTCGACCTTCCTTTTTTCAA
Source organism: Amblyomma americanum (assembly GCF_052857255.1). Lineage (NCBI taxonomy): Eukaryota > Metazoa > Arthropoda > Arachnida > Ixodida > Ixodidae > Amblyomma > Amblyomma americanum. The sequence goes on along the minus strand of NC_135497.1, from coordinate 84,892,488 downwards.
GCAAGGGGATGGATTAAACAGTCATTACCGGAACTAATATATGCAGATGATATAGTGCTAATGGCTGACAACAAGGAAGATTTGCAGTTGATAGACATTTCTGGTACAGTGGGAAATAGATCAGTTTCCAAGTTTAGTAAGGAAATATGTGCATTCATGATATTTAATAATAAGGGCGGCGAGAATAGAATACAGGAGTTCACGCTAGAAGTAGTGAATGAGCACAAGTATCTTGGGGTGTGGATAAATAACGGTGCTGAGTATCTGACAGAGCATGCTATGAATAAAGCTAGTAGGAATACAGCTGTGATAAAAAATAGGGCACTGTGGAATTACAATAGGTATGAAGTGGTAAGAGGGATCTGGAAAGGGGTGATGGTTCCTAGCCTGACTGTCGGTAATGCGGTCCTGTGCATGAGACCAGATGCTCAAGCAAGGTTAGAAATCAAACAACGTGGCATAGAAAGGCTAGCTTTAGGAGCACATGGCAATACACCAAATCGGAGTACAGGGTGATATGGGATGGGCGTCGTTCGAGAGCTGAGAAGCTAGCAATAAGATAGCATTTGAGGAGCGATTGATAAAAATTGGGGAAAAGCAGTGGGCTAGCAAAGTTTTCAGATACCTGCATATAAAGAATGTTGACACGAAATGGACAAAGCGAACTAGAAAACTGACAAGGAAATATCTGGACAGCAGTAGGGGTGCAAATCAGCAATTATCGGTTAAGAAAAAGGTGAAAGAAACAGAGAGCTCTGTGGAATACAGGGATGCTGACAAAATTGGCACTGGGAACATACAGGATCTTTAAGCAGGAAATTGCCAAAGAAAATATATATGATAATTTTAAGGGAAGCTCTGTTGTTTGAGCCCAGGACTGGAGTTTTGCAGGCTAAGACATATAGAGTCAGGCGCCACAAGATAGACACGTTGTGCGTTGCGTGCGGAGAGGAGGAGGAAACGGCTAACACTTGCTACTTTTCTGTAAAGGGCTTCACCCAACAGTACAAAGCAGTGGGGCCGATTTACCCAAGGCATTGGGGTTTAAGGACAGCGAAGGGAAACCAAATTTTAAGCGAGCAGTTGGTGGCTAAAATTGAGAGAAGAGTAAAATTTCATGTCATAACTAGATGGCTTGAGCCACCGTCCGATTTAAAGGGTTCAGCCGTATCCATCCATCCATGCTGGGGACCATCTCACTAGGCTCGCTCCGCTAGGGTCGCCAGCGAGCGGAACGGGAGGAACGCTCCGCTAGCCCGCTCAGGGCCAAGCGGGCTGTACATGCGCAGTTGTGTTCCCGCTGGGCTGCCTGAGGGAGCGGGGATGCCGCTCCGGTCAACTAAAACTAGACTTTCAGTATAGCATATGAGAGCTTACGTACGTTATATGCAAGCGTTTAGCGGGAGGTTACAATGGATATCGCATGACACTTTAAGTTTATCGTATGCCAAACCATACACAACGATAGCGCTGGCCGCAGTGGCACCATCTGGTGTTAAAATGTGACAATTTTTGTCACATTTTTCGCACTTAGCCAAGGTTATCCAAGTCCTAGCGCGTAGATAGCCAGTTCAGTCGAGTCACGGCCTAATTTCTTTTAAGTAACTGAACCGAGCAAGGTTTTAAAAACATTTTGAGGTCTTTCAGACACTTCTGCCTACTGCCGAAACGATTGCGTTTGGCAAGGCTGTAAGGTGGCTCACATGCAAGCGACTGAGCGACCAGCGGCTCGGCGCAGCGATGCTTTTCGCAAGGTTCCATTTCTCATGCCTCGCTCCGGAGCGTTTACTGCCACTGCGAATCCCAGTATTGCTGGCAAAGAATACGAGCTCACGGTTGGTTCCGGTGGTTTGCAACCATCAACATGGACAATGTTCATGCATTATTTTTCCAAGATTGCTCAAATTTTTTAAGGAATGAAGAACTCTTGTTTGTTAAATATCAACTACTTCTTATTTTGATGCCAATAATGTTTTTTTAAGTTCGTACGTGTACGTCGGAAGCACGTGTAGTCAAAAAATATTGTCTTTTCCGCACGGATCCTCTTCTTGTCACGTGGCTTTTCCACCGTGCACTCATTGATCAGAGGGCAAAGCTATCGCGCTGTCGCTGCGAAAATTTACAGCTTGTTGGAACCCCTTCGCTCTGCCCGGCCGAGCCGCCACGACGGGTCGAAACAAGTTTTTACGTCGCGGCAACAGGATTCACTGCCATTTTCGCTTGCATGTGAAACAGGCTTATCAATACCTTGTCGTAAAAATACAAGCAAACCAATCCACAGTCAGCAGCGTTCTGTTAGGGTTAAGAACGGCGGAATCGTCACACAGAATAGAAAACTGGCAAGTTTATCCCTCATTCGTTACGCTGTTGGCGAGGGGAAGCAAAGCGAATATCAGGTGTGCCATTTAAAGGCAATTAATAAGCCTAAAAACAATAACATTGACGAATCATCTCCGAAAAGGTGACATGGGCGCCGCCATCTTGACAACGCTATTTTTCCTAGTGTACGCAAGAGCACTCGCGCTAAAGGGCGCTGCTCGATCGTTTTTTTTTTTTCGCATGCGCACGCGTCCTTGCGACGATGCACATGGGCACGCGAGGGCGCGTTGCGGATGAGGTGCTGTATGATCAAGTTTGCAGCATGCGACCGAGCGGACACCTCCAGCGTTCTGATTAGCACGCTCATCAGTGCCATCCGTGCGGCAGCAGAGGCATCTGCCGTAGCAAAACACGAAGATATCTTGCCGTATGAATATACACACACTGATATTGTGGCGCACCCAAAACATGTTTAGCAGCGAGATTTTTCGTAGCAGGTAAAACCCCGATCGGCTGTGACAGCCGTAGATCTCGGCGCGGCTAATTCTGACGTCCGCGAACGAAGTTGCAACAAACTTTACATCACCACAGGCGAGGTTCGCGAGGTTCTAACAGTGTCGCGGGAAACAATGTTGATGCCATTTCCACCTCAGAAAGTGAAAATAGGCATCACACCGCGATTGTGACAAAACTCGTTCGATCACTAGTCGGCTAGACTCCGCTGAAGACCACCCATATAGGCACCGTTATATAACCAAGATCTAAGATTTTTGCCTCCTAATATTTGAAGAGTGCCTCTATTGAAGGTTACACTATACCCTAACATGCAATAACGATTTCAGAACGACGCGATTCGTATCGCGAATTCTCGGAGACAAGGATACGGGTCTAGAACAAGCTATAGGTTAGCAGTAGTCATATTCGATCGTTTATAATTATAACAGGGAAGTTCACATAGGTGCGATCGGGCACAGGTTAAATCATCAGTCAAACTAGCGCACTGCAGTCTTTTTACATATATTTTAATAGCCTTTATTTTATAGCTTTTTCATTAATCCATGCACACTTTAGTTCACAGTAACAATGTCAAATAAACAAAGCCTCCTTGCTGTCTCCCCACTTAAGTGTTATTGCAAAAGACACTTATCTATTCATCAATATCAGAAGTGTGTGTGAATTGTGCGTGTATTAAAAATTCCATATTTTAGTATACCGCTGTCGAATACGAACCCAAATACAAGAGAAAATTCTGAAATTCCCAGTAATCTGGAATATGTAATATCAGTTGTAACTGCAGCAGTTTGGCATTTCACAGAAGAGTGACCGTGCAACAGTACTGCTTTCTCTCTGTAATATTATTCAATCCAAAATAATATTAAATTATTCAAGCCAAAACTGAAATAGCACAGTGTGGTGACAATTAAAGGGGCCAAGCCATCTATCACTGCGCTGAAATGCAAGCTTTGTCTTTTGCTTAACGACAGCAGGCGACCAGTTTTATTTTAGCAGTAATTCCTTAGCTCATAACGAATTAGAATTGCACAAGCTAGAATGCAGCAGTGCAATCAAGCCTGGAGAGTTGTGCTCAGAGCCAGTCAATGGTGACGCATGCAGAAAAAAGCTGGCATGTTATCTGTACAACTCCAAAAAATCCTGAAAGTGCCATGTGAATGAAAACAAAGTGGCTGCTTAGTACTCGGCAAAAGGCCATACATGCCTTTTACCTTCAGTGTAAATATAACATGATGTGGGAGTTGGTTAACTGGATTGCATCTGGACGGCTCCTGGTTGAGGTTGGGAAAGAATACTTTATATATTCAGGGAAACAGGATGCACTGACTATGCATAGTGGTTATCTCAAGCAGAATTTGTAGAAATATATTTACAAGGTGAAAGCTGTGTTGTTGCAAAATACAATGAAATAAAAAATAAGCATATAAGTGCGTGTAGGGCATACATGTATATATCCTCTCATATAGCTTCACAGTAATGTTTAAGACTTTTTTCTGAGCAGAAAAAACGAGGGATCATAACAGTGATTCTGGTTCCCAAAACAGCAGATAAAGTGAGCATTGCCTGCACCACATGTCACATAATTTTGGAGCATGCTAGGTGTTGTTATTAGCAACATCTTCTACAAAGTAAAGCTTATTTCATTGCCAGTTTGGTTTTCAAACTGCCAAAGTTCCCTTTAGACATACCTTATGTTAAAATGACTTAGTTGTTTACCTAACTGCTTGATCTTTGCCTAGGCTATGCCTACTTTTCAGCTTCATACAGAGAGTATGTGAATTTAAACACTCCTAGAAGGGCTGCATGTATTGGGCAAACAAATGTCCCTTTTTGTGGCCTCCTTTTTCAAAATAATGCACCAAAATGAGAATCCTCCTCAGGGTCTTATATGAAAACAGCAACTCTATGAATAAATTAATATTGAGTACAGGTTTGTGCCTTTTCACGAGTTTCACTGCCGTCAATGTAAGAAAATCACATTCACACACAAAATTCACAGCAGCTGTAATCTGACTCCATTCATGACGACAGAACTGTATGTGAAATTTAGCTTTATTATAGAGGAGAAGGAGGCACCCTTTTATAAAAACTGTAAATGCTGGCCCCATAGCATACCTACCTGGCCAGTTCAGATGAGGATAAGGATAAGGATAAAATGACACACGGACTTAATAGTCACATGCGTAAACCCACGCACCTAGCATTTTAACCCACATCGCATAATGGAAGTCTCTGTTGCTTCGTTTGACACATGGTAGGATGAAAGCACAAAGGAAATACTGACACACATCAGCTCGTAATGGAGACAGGTATGGCTGACAGTAAAAACTATTAATGCAGTCCTATTAACATTGGCAAATAGGCCATTTTCAAGCACAGAGACTGTTGTCCTGGAGTGTTGGAATGTTGATATTGATAGTGGGATGGCAGACCATATAGCAGTCAATGAAGACTGGTTAAATTAAACAGTGAACGGAAGCAAGGCAGCAATGTGGGCTAGTTGGTTGTACATTTGATGGAAATAACGCGCTACACACAAACAAGAACCGACAACTAAAAACGATGGACACAGAGCAAGTGTGCACTAACAACTAAAATCTATTCTGGTACGAGGGCACATAGATACATTTTGTGCACATGCTCAAAACAATCAATTCATTGCCACCCGCCTGTGTCGCATGCTCCTTTGCTTCTTGATGAGTTCTAACTCCTGACTTCATAACAACACCGAGGGTGTGCTTGCGCACTAGTCTTCACCGGCCTCCCCGTATCTCAAAGGCTTCTTTTTTTCTTGTCCCTTGCACGAGCTAAAATTGTAGTCTGTTCAAAGTAAGGTGAACATTTGTGATTTGCACAATGGGGTGCTAATCCTGTGTCCGTCGTTCCAGTTGCCAGTTTTTGCCCATCAGGTGAAAAGAAGGTCATTAATGAATGCAAGAAAGAGGGGAGGGCCAAGTACAACACCTTTCGGTTGTCTGAGATTCCAAAAAAAAAAGAAAGGCAGGATGAGCAAGAGTTAGCATGGGCCAACTGCTGTTAGCTGGCTAGGATCACTTAAATCCCACTCAGAACAGTACGATGCAAGACATTTTATAAAGGATTTTATCGCATGCTTTCTCAAAGAGACTAAGGAGCAAGTGTGTCACGAAGAACAATTTAATGGGCCACAACAATTTAGCAGTGTGAGAGTATATAGTGTTTTTCACGATTAGGAACCCATGCTAGTTATAGAAATGGTGCAATGATTTGGTGCTTGTGACATTATCTGAACTAAAAAATTTACCACATTCTGCTGTATGCA